>NW_009912365.1:32678-43360 GCF_000696875.1 Nestor notabilis
AGGGGGTGAGAGGTTTGGGTCTGAACCCTCTCCATTGCTAGCATGCAAGGAGAGGATCTGTCACAAGGAGGAGCCAGCACTGCAGCTCTGTGAGGCAAGATCTAACAATGATTGCTTCGTAATAGGAGAAATACCTCGTCAGGCATTTATTAAAAAATGGGCAATAAGCTGGGCCTGTCATTTCTGTCAAACTAGAGCTAGCAACAAAACCCATGATCTCAACTCCCACAGCTAATCTTGCGACTTGGGAAAATCAAAGCCAGATTTGGATCTTCTCTGTGCAGCTCAGACCTCTCTACCCTCAGACCTCATATACTCCTATGGATGGATACACACAGATTTCAATTCATAATTAACTGGAAGCAACGTACAGCTGCTACCTGCGTTCAATTACACCAGCTGAGAAGCAAGGATATGGGCTGCCTTGGGAATCTGCAAAATCCCTATTATTTGGTGTTAGTTGGATTTTGTGTGACATGGTGGCTTGCACCTGTTTTCCAAACTGGGTAGAGAAAATGCACTGGAGCAGGATCATGCATGAAACTTACAAAATGGGAATTAAATTATGATGGTCTGTTGAAATAACAATAGTAATCATAAATCAGAACACAAATAGTTAAGTAATGAGTTTGCCCAGTACAGTTGCAAATCTGACTTTCACTTTCAGACCCATAAAGCTATATAGGAGTGATACTTGTTTGTGTCACACAGATCTCAAGAACACTTGTACCTTGTGCACTGTGCCATACAGCAAAGCAGCCTCTCCCCACAGTCCCCATCTCTGATGCCAGAGTCCACCTGTGCCCTCCGTCACCGCATTGCCTTGAGCATGAATGGTCAATGAGTGGACGAAGTAGATTAGGCTTCCGGATGGTGGTAACGTCCACACAGAGGAGCTGTTTCCGAGCCCCACCATAGTGCAACACTGCAGCTTTTCCCCTTGCAGCCTCCAGACACAGCCACTTCTATGTGACCCGATAGGTGTCACATTTAAGAGATGCCAGCCTCAGGCAATGGCATCTCCAATTCTTTTTAGCTGATAGGGATCACAACAACTAATTTTGTAGTAGCCTTGGGCATGTGAGTGTTTTTGTGTGTGTAAGCATAAACAACAATGGAAGTTTAAGATAACGTTATAGTACAAAACAAGAACAGCATAGGCTATTTGTTATTAAAATAATCAACAAGAAAGAATATTTACTTGTTATTAATCGTACTTTAAAAAAAGGGTCCTTCATTTGCAAAACACAACTTTCCCTTAAGCACCACATTTTGTGCTCAGCTTGAACTACATATGCTGGTGCCAATAACTTTGGGGGCTGTTTTGAGCTATTTTGTAGGCACGCAACTGCAGAGCACCTCTAAAACAGAAGGAAATGTCTCATCTGTAGTAAGAGATAATCATGTGTGAACTTGGGCTGAGGGCAAAAGAGGGGATCAACCTTTTGTCCCCATGTAAGACCCATCCCTTGTTCCAAGTGATGTTCTTTGTGATAGACCCCCCACACACTCCTTGCATCCATCTGTGCACCCTGCTGAGTGTTTCTCATATGCCTGGATGCTGATGATGCAGTGTTTGAAGATAGACAGCTAAAGCCTCTGTCAGAAAGCACCCCGTGAGGCATTCTTGAGCCAGCCTAAATTATTTGTGCCTCACTGGAAATATTGCACATTAATAGGAACATCTGGATAGTTTTGCCATCCAAAAAGTAATGGTTATTTAACAGTGTAAATCTTTTGCCTGACATACATACTGCAAAGCCTGTAGCAAGTTGGTAGATAAAACCTCTAACACTTCAAATTAAACTGAGCTCAGTTAATTGCATTCAGGATGTTTAACAGCTTTGTTGGTGTTCATTAAATAATACTTGATTCCTGGGAACATGTTTGTTTAGTATAAGCCTACCTCCTTTGTACTCTGGCACTATTTCATACTCCTAATCTACCCTCTTTCATCTTAAAGCCATTCCTCCTTGTCCTATTCTACATGCCCTTGTAAAATGTCCCCCTCCAGATTTCTTGTAGGCCCCTTTAAGGTACTGGAAGGCTGTATCATCCAAAAGTATCATCCAAAGCCAACTTGGTTTTCAGTTTGAGTTGAGAACAAGGCATGAGCTCATGGCAGTGGGATGCAGCAACAGCTCTGCTCCAACCACACCCCATGTGGGATCTTCCTGCTACAGTTCCATCCTAACTTCTCCCTCACTTTCTCCATTCAACAAAGTACAGGTTCAAAACTGGATGATAAGGAAAGGGGTCTCCCCCTGCCTGCAGTACCTGACATACATCTGGTTAATGCTCTATATCAAGCTGCCACAATACAGGAGGAGGATTCTAGGCAGGAGCTGAAAGGCATTGCTTCCTCTTCTCAGCACTGTCTCTACTCTCATCATCCTCTTCATGCCCTCTTTCCTCTGTTCATGCTTTTCACTCCAGAGAGATGTGCTAGCAGGGATGTCAAGGCATTTTGCCCTTCATCCAGACACAGACATTGGATTGCTTCTGCAGAAATCAGTGGGGCATTAGTCGGGGAGGTGCTACCTGCATCCTCCCTGGTGGGCTGCTGTCAACTGACCTAGGGGTGTACTTAAATAAGGAAAACATCAGACCTTAAAATCAGAGAGGAAGAAAAGCAGCCCACAGGGCTGCCTAAAAATATTGATGGTGGTTGTGATGTCAAAGAAAAAGGTGATTCAATGGAGATCACACTGGGCAAGCCTTAAGCCAGCTTCTGGCTTTCCCAGGGATGGATCAGGACCACCTCCCCCTCCCCCTCCCATCACAGCAGTTCAAAAAGGGTAATACTTCTGGCGAAAAGTCCTCAGTTTTTGTGGATGAAACAGGCTATGCAAGATTCCAAGATTATGATTCAGTGTGTCCTAACAAAGCAATAGTTCCCTATTCACAGCTTTCAAGGGACAGTGGAGGGAAAAAAGAAAAAGGAAGAAAAAGCAAGACCAAGAAATCAGACAGCAGTGCTCCTGAGTGAATCAAATCCTCCTGACAGTTAATCTCATCTTAGTTGTCTGCCAGTTGCCTCATCAAAGTCTTCCCAAGGGGAAAAAAAAAAAAAAAAAAATATAACCTCTACTCATACTTGCAAGGGGTCTCTCTTCTTATCAACCAACACTCAGAGGAGCAATTCAGAGCAGCTGAACTATGCCAGATGCTGAGAGGCAGCCCTGATAAGGATTTTAAGGCACACTGTCAGAACACTCACTAACATAATGGTCTTCTTTGCTCTACTTGATTCACCTATCCAAAAGGGAAGGTTTCCTTTAACCAAGGACAAAATGATTGCACTAAAATCTTGGAAGCAGAGAAGCAAAAGTGAGTTGGCCTGCTGTGTGTGGTACTTGAGAAATATTCTTTTTTTTTTCTAGTCCCTACCTTTATGAATTTTCCCTGTAGAGACTGTCTGCTTTAAAAATGAGTTCTCATGCCTTCTCCAGTTGTAGCAAAAAGATTTGTTCCTGATATTTTAGTAGATAAATAAGAATGTGCAATGATATACACATCCAAGAGAGTTATTCCTCCTGCATCTCTTGAATAGCGCTCTGTGTGTGCTACTAAGTTATACTTTCTACTGTGGGCTGGTTTACTCCCAAAGTTTTGTTTCTCTTATGACATGTCCTATCACATAGCAGAAACAAAGGAAAAAGACAGATACAAATGGGTCTGGCAGAGAGATGCTTTCATGTGGCACCTGAGAAAGTTGACTATCAGTTGCTGCAGGAAAGAGAGAAAAACTTGCTGTTAATGCACGTGCAAACATTTAATCTCTTCTGGTCTCTACCTGGGTACAGCTAGGAGTTGCCCCCTTTTTTATAACCCACCCAAAAATCTTTATATGAGTTAGATGTCCCCAGAGACTCTTTACCCATTTGAGTGGTGTGTATTGACATATAAGATGCCTTTAGGTATGGTTTATGGGTTTTTATTTATTTTTATCTTTTAATTAAATAAGGAAGTGTAAGAGACTTTAGGATTTGGCCTTCCCCCCCATTTATTATGTGATGATGCCATCTTGTGGAAGTTGTTAAGAGCAAGATTTGGAAACATCATCTGGATCATATCTATATTTGCAAGTCCAGTCAACTCAGCTGAAGCAGGTTTGTGGGGTGGAGGAGCATGGAGGATCTGCCATCCACATGGTATATTTCAGGTGGGATAGTCTAGTTTAGTGCTGTGGCTTCACTTATGTATCTGGGATCATACCTTTCTGGAGTAACTATCTTTTATTTCAACTTCAACTGAAAGCTATCCAGCTCAAGTGCTCCACAATCACTCATAGTGAAGTAGCTAGGGGCATTAATTCTAAAAGCATCTAAATTCCTCTCCTTATTCTCATTTACTCCTCACCTGAATTCACATGACAAAGTTGTCACACCCTTCAAGCCTTGATAACAAGGTGAGATGGTAAGACAATGGGATCATGTGCAGGCTCTAGGAAGCCCTGGAAAGGATGTTCTCCTGTCTCCTAATGTAGAGGGTTAGTGCTGTTAGAAGGCTGTGCCACCCTCTTGCCCTGGCTGAGAAGGTGATTCTGGAACCAGGTAAAAAGAAGCCATATTGAAGTTCTTCTCTAGCTGTTGGCCCATTAGAAAAGTAGAAGACTTTTTCTGGACAGATACCAAGGCAACTTCCAAGAGCTCATTCACAGAAAAACCTGTGTCTGCTCCTGAGAACTAAAGCTGGGGAACCATCAGTGCTTTGGGGATAGCAAAGCAAAAGAAGAGGATGATGTTTCTGGAGCAAGATATGAGAAACTGGTGAGAACTATCTGTATGATACAGTTATTCATTAAGTTTGAACTTGCCTTGTTTTGACTTGGATCACTGACTTGGTTAATATTTGCTGTCTTCACCAAATACTTACTGTTTTCATAATGCTGACTGAGCTGGTATCATTGCTTTCAAATCCCCTCTGCTCATCGAAAGAAAGCTTCTTCAAACAAAAAGGCTGTAACAGAGCAGTAGAGTCATAAACTGGCTCCATTACATGCTGGGGTGTACTGAATCTGTTTATCACACTGACACTCGGCACGCCAAAACCCTGCGATCACCTAGAAAACACTTTCCTACTCCTCCAATAACATTTATCTGTAGCAGGCTGACATAATGGTTTGATGTTGCTGAACTACCTGTGTCTGTTAATGGGAACTAGAATGTCGAAGCAGATGTTACTTTATTGAATTGCACATAACCTATTTGCTCGCTTGTCTAAACACAGATCCTTAACAGTATTTTAGCTTCTCAAAATTCACTGCTTTCAGCACTTTAAACAACTAGGCTGCAACTTTCCTTCTATGTTGTTTTCTATAATATATGTCATCTCTGGGCTGTCACTTAAGTAATTCCCATGGGTGTTTGCTTCTTGCTACTGATGTTTTTAGTCAACCAAAAAAAAACTTACCTGTTTTTTTCTGCAAGCAGTGTACCATCTGCTGTGGTAGTTTGTCATAATAGGAACATTTCCATGCTTCTAAGCCTAAATAATCTGGTATTGACAGAGCCAATTTTTAATGAACAACAAAACATACACATGGGCAAAAATGTATGTGCAATTTGATGCCCCGAGCTAAATAAACCCCTTCACCAGTCTACTTGCATTCTAGAACTCCTGATGTTAATTTTGATGCCTATTTTTCACATGGTGTATGGAGTCATTACGGTTAAATACTTATCTATTGTTCCTTGTGGAGTTTCTTGTGATTGTTTGCGAAGGGTGTTGTGGCATGTGAGGAACTAGGATAAGCTTCATTGATGGAGAGCTCAGACTTTGGGTGCAGGGTGTGGTGTTTGCCCAGAAAGGGCAATGAGGGGAAAAGAAAACACAGGAAAATGCTTGTTCTTGCTTTGAAAATGTGAACTTCTGGTTTAAACAGAGCATGGAAACATAACAGGAAGGCTATCAGGGAAGGACTGATAGAGGCCACCTACATCAGCCAAAAAGATGGCTGTGGCAACAAGAATTGACTTTATTCCCTCAATATCAGTGGAGACAACAAAACACAGATTGCTGTGCTCTTTAATTAGATTAGGGCTACATCTAGATGGGGTTTAGCAGCAAATTAAAAAGTAACTGGGAGCACTAGAAATTAGTTCCCTGCAATACTAAGTTTTAGAGCTGGCCCAGCAAACCTGTATTCTAAACACCAGCTGCTTGTAGCTCAGGGCTGTCATCACCTGTGGCTGTTCTCCATCAGGAGCTTGAATGTAGCCACTCTGTTTTGGAGAGTGCTCATCACTTATGATGAATGAGAGCAAAACTGGTACAGAAAGCACACAATACCTTCTTTCATTTGCTTTAAAATGCTTCATTGCTCCACTTGTGAAATTAATTTTAACAAGCAATTAAGGCCAATAAGCACCATGCAGCCACTTGCTCACTACCTCCTACCCTGCCATCTCTCCCTGCCCCTTGTGGGTAGATATCAGTAAGGATTTGAGGTGATCTCTGAGTTGACGGGATTTACTTTCAAGTAAACAGGGACAGAACCAGGTTATCTGCGTATCTGTCCCTAACAGGAAAAATAAGAGGTTTAAGGGAATCATAGATGAGTTGGTGTAACTTTGTTTACTAGAAGAAATAAATCGGTTACTTGCAAGACTTTTGTAAAGTGTATATCAAGAAGATGGAAGATCAATTTATCATGTTTGCCTAGTATCAAACTGGTCTATTTTTTTTTTTTGTATGAAGTTATAGTTGGCTCAAGAAAAGAGCAGAAGATCCTTCCTTTGAATTTTCATGGGGTTATGATAGTGTCCTAAGTGATGTCTCATAAGGAAGCTCATGATAGTAGTTTGCAATGCACAGTGAAGCTGGCTTTCACTCTTCCCAGGCAGTGACCTGCAAGAGGATGAAGCTGGATGGAGACACTCAGGTAGGGAATTGGCCATATCCAGATAGATCCTTCAAGTATCTGATCCTATTCCATTGCAGTCATCCGGTGTGAGGCAGTGGCTTCCTAGACCTCTTAAGACTTCTTATTGCAGCATGTGGGAAAAGACCAGAGGAGGTCACATACAGGTTGTATGGTTGTTCAACAGGGCAGGACCATGGCTGTAACATGGATTTGGGCTTGAATGTGGTACTATAGCTGAACACAGTCCCACAGTGTGGCACAGCCCTGCAGTAACTTTTCTCTGGGATGCCACCAATTAGGATCAGTATGTTACAGGAGGAAGCCACAGTGGCCCATCTGTGGTTCCTTCACAGACCCCACCTGCCTCTCCCTGCTGCAAAGCCCCCTCAGTGTGTACTCCTTTGATGCCAGAGACCAAAAAGCCTCAGCCTGTGACCTCCATGGCTACCTGGCCTGTAGTCCTCCAGGAACAAGTCCTACTTGGGGTGGTGCTGTGGTTGGTGCAAGGCAGAGAATTACAACTTACTGACTGCCAGGACAAAGATGGCAAAGATACCAATCACCTGCCAGAGCCGCAGCCCCCAGATCACCACCGTCTCCGAAGTGACAGGGTCCGGTTTCTTTTTTGGGGGTTCAGTGGTGGCCTGGGAAAGAGGGAGGAAAAAGAGAAAAAAAAAAAAGTGGTTTAAGATTTGCAAGGGTCCCTAAAACAGTCCAGAAGGATGCCAACAGCACACAAGGTGGTAGACCCCGGTTTGCTGCCCCCCAACATTTGGGAGACTTCAATAAAGAGCTTGTATCTAAAGCTTTTGCCATTTTGAAATCTATCTGAAGAGTTGTCAATTTTCAAGATTACAAAGCAAATATTTTTGCTGTTCTTTCTTCAAGTCCCAGCTTTTTCTATAGAGTCCATTTCCTGTGGTCAGGAGGAAATTTCTTATATTTTGCATTCCTATCTTTAAAAGATAATTTTAAGACTGTAGGTTCCTTTCGCACTTTCAGGCATATATACATACATATGCATATCGTGATCTGGAGAAGAGTAGTAGAGGACCAAATGCCTCTATTCCTTAAAAATATTTTTATTTTTATGATTAAGAGGACTTTTTCCAGCTGTAAATGTACTTTTTCTTTATATTTATAATTGTTCTGAGGAAGTCAGTTTCTTAGCAGTGTTCTCCATTAAATAAGTCTCAAAATTAATTAATAATGAATTAAAATGAAGCACAAAACCTGAGAGGGCTCTGGTATTTTTCTTCATTTATAAGCAGTACCTTTTTCTGAGAAGTCTTGCTTCTATGTTTTGATTCGCCAATGATGAGTTTGATTAAAGAAACCTGCTCTTAAGCTGTCTTGTAGATGTTGCATCAACTTCACTTGTCATTCAGGAAAACATGTCTTAATCAGTTATTTGGAATAACAAGGAGATCTTTAAATTAAATTCTGTGGCTAGTACTGTATCAAAGGTTAGAAAAGATGTGATAATGTCCTGTTTAGTGCATTTCTTCAAAATGAGAGGGGATTTGGCTAAATAGGGGTGTGTGTCTGATGTAACAAGAAGAGCACTCTGATTTCCAGCTCTTGAAAAGACTCTAGATCTGAAGTGCAAGGGTCAATAAGAAAACAGGTAAAAAAAAAATTACAATAAGAGTCTTATTTTGTGAAGATGGTGATGTGTGCTTGCCTTATGTGGTTTAGTGATGGTTTAGCTAGTATTTCAGATGAGGTGTTCAATAAAGGCAGGTTGGATGGGGCTTTGAGCAACCTGATCTAGTGGAAGGTGTCCCTGCCTGTGGAAGGGGGTTGGAACTGGATGATCTTTAAGGTCCCCTTCCAACCCAAGCCATTCTAGGATTTTATGAATTGCAACCTCAGCTCCCCTAACTATTGAGTAGATCTTCAACATCTATAGGTCAAATAGCCTTACAGATACCTGCCTTTGGCAGAAGAAACTTATCCGGAGTGGCCATTTAGGCAGAAATCTGATGGCCTCCATGGTAGCTGAATGTTGGATAAACAAGGTACCTAAGTCTTATTGCTGATCCAGTCCTTAGTTCTTGTGTGTCTCTGTTCCCCATCTCTGAAGTGGGATGAATGTGTTTGAAAAGCGTGTTAAACTTTACTAGTGAAACAGGTTGTCTAGACCAACTCCTGTGGTCCCAGTGCAGTGATGAAATAGTAAGAACACACATACCAACAAGCAGCATTTATTTTCTTGATTTATGGCTTCGAAAATCAAAGGCTAACAACCTCTCACTGCTAATAAACTTCACATTATGATGTATTTTGTTGCAGCAAATCAGAGTTAAAACCTGCTAGTGATCTTACAGGAGGGCTGTTAGCAAAACACCTTTTATTGCCTTATATCTGAACACAGGACCTGATCTGAATTGGCAATTGCCTTTTGATAGAAGCTGAAAACACTTAGTTTCTTAAAAAAATCTCCTAAACAGGCTCATCTGATTCCCTGTGGTGTCTTTCCATTCTCAGCCCATGAAACTGCTGTTAAAACACAGCTGTAATCGATAGCACAGAGTGAACTGAAGCTGGAGCTACTCTCCAATTACTTGCCTACTTGTGCAATACAAACAATATTACAGTCTCTTCTTAATGTATGATGCTACCCAGCATGTCTGGAGTGCTCTGTCTCCCAGGGGAAAGTTATTCAGAATCCATCTGTGGCAAATAGGACTGCAGTCTGAGCCTGTCCCTTCCAAGCTGTCTTGGCTACCTGGCCACACCTCATGGCCGTGGGGCATCTAGTGCTCAACAACCAGAATTGCTAAGGTGAACTAAGGAAGAAGGAAAGGCTAGCCAGAGTGGTGCCCTCTTGTACAGGAATTTGGGACAATTAAAGAGGCAGGAATCTGTGATATTTGACACTGAAACTTCTCCCTTTTCAAATGTAGAATTTCTTCTTACTCCTAACAAAGCATTCAGAAACAAAGAAACTGAAGAAGCTGCAGCAGACACCAGACATGGGGCGGGGTAAGGCAACTGATTCAGTTTCAGAAAATTTTGTCTCATTAGAAGTGCAAAGATCTTAGTTCCTTCTCTGGACAGCTTTCCTTGCCTTCCTACTGATCCCAGACTTAACCTCTATGGTAGCCTCCATCTGCTTCACAGGAGACACTTCCATTGCAGTAGCTGGCACGATTTTGCCATTTTGTGAAGCTCAGCTCTCCCAAGAGTGGATCTTTCCTTCCAGGCTTTTGCTGATGGACAACTGGAAAAGGGACCCAGATATTAAGTGGCAAACTGGTGGAAAAAAAAGAAATTTTGGGCCTTCTGATGGAACTCTGCATATCTGGATAAGTCTTGAGTGCACATCAGGAAGGGGAAACAAGACAAACAGGGATATGGTTGATGTTAATACTGCCTGGGTTATGCCACATAGGAGCAGAGGTGAAGGGGTAGTTGTGTAGATCATAGAAAGCTCATAGAATCATCAGAGAATCATAGAACAGTTTAGGTTGGAAGGGACCTTTAAAGCTCACCCAGTTCCAACCCCCTGCCACGGGCAGGGACACCTTCCACTAGAGCAGGGCACCCCTTCCACTAGAGCGGGTTGCTCAAAGACCAGTCCAACCTGGCCTTGAACACTGCCAGGGATGGGGCAGCCACAGCTTCTATGGGCAACGTGTGCCAGGGCCTCATCACCCACACAGGGAAGAACGTGTTCCTCATCTCTCATCTAAACTCCCCCTATGTCAATTTAAAGCTGAGATAGATCGAGTGGAGGCAGGGCAGCAGCTTGGGCCGCCGGCTCTAGATGGGCTGCCCGCAGACGCCGCAGGTGTCCAGCAGGTTGAGC
>NW_009912366.1:0-33531 GCF_000696875.1 Nestor notabilis
TCCCTTCGAACCCAAACCATTCTGTGATTCTGGTATTTGAAATGTGTGCAGAAAGAAGAGGGGCAAGCTGAAGGCTTAATGCAACCTATCTGCATCTCTTTGCTGTTTGTGACAGTGATCTAGCTTCTTCAAACATACCTTTAAAAAGGCATTTACAAATCCTGTTTTAATTTCTTTCCATTTTCAGTTACAATAAATAGGTGATACTGTTTTGTCTCAAGAAGTGTGCTGTCTTGGTGGTTACTTATTTCATCTGATGCGTATGCATGTTATGTAACATTTAATGTGAATCAGGAACATTTGCAAAGTCGCTCATTAAAACAAATTCTGCACTGGTTGCTGTGGTATAAAATTAAGTTTTAACAAGCATCAATGAAGATTCTTTTATACAAAGGGGAAGCAAGCTGTTCTTTCCATTCCTCCACCAATAATATTATTTAAACCCTAACCAGCTTTCTAACATTTAATAGCATAAGGAAATAAATGAAAATTTCTAGGATATTAAGGTTTTAGCATACTATTTTTGCAGGTATTCATATCTGCTGCACCTATGTCTTTACTTTAGATGAGCAGACAGCTTGAGAGACGAAATGCTGTTCACCATAGTTACGTTATGGAGAATTCTAAGCAAACATTACTTACTGCAAACAGCCAGTGTAGTGGTAAAGCAAATGATGTCATTAATGAATTTAAATGGAAGGGTCCTGGGAAAATAGTTGTCAATCTAACAATGTTAAGGTAAATTTTTGTTATTACTCTGATTATGACAGGAAGCAGACTTTCACAAATGAATGTGTTGGAGAAATCACATTTTTCTGTGTTTTGCAGGTAATGCAGAAGATAACTTTTATTTTTATATGTATATGTATGTATGAATAAAGAATAAGATTCCTCAGCTGTGGCAGTGTCTGTAAATGACGACTGAGAACTTTAAATTAGTGATCTCTATTTTGGAATTGAAAACTTATGTTACTGTATTTATGTGATAAAAGCAATGTAGCTATGAAGTAAAATACAGATACAGTGTATACTTACATTGTAATCTATACTTCATTGTGGCTGCTTGTAACTGTAGGGATCTTTAGGGACTTGGAAGTTTGTAATTTCTGAAGTAGTACTGCTCATGTTCTTAAAAGAGAATTCCCAGTTTCTGTTTTCAGTTTATTTGATTGAAACTGAAGTATCTTTGTAGACTTAAAATAAATAAGACTTTTCATGGGACTTGTGTGTTGGCTTATTTTGAATATATCCTGCATTTTCATCAGCCAATGCCAATGTAACACTTTTCATTTTTAGATATTTTTTATTTTTTTTTAACTTGGGTTTTGTCCTGCAAAGGAATGGGGTATTACAGTAAAAATCTCAATATTTTTCTAAATGTTGATTTTTCTTATTACTCTTGCGATGTGCAGAAAAAGCTACTCATAGAAGGCTGACAGAGGACAGTATCTTTTGAAATTATGATGAGGAAAAGTTGTCATGGTAAAACTTATGATAGAAGGTATCAGAAGATGTTTGTTCCCTTGTCAATTAAGACAAGCAGTATGCATACTTACTCTTGTGTGAGGTATCACGAAAGTAGTGGAAAATGGCAGTGGATTCATCTTGTTCCCCCATGAATCACATGTTTATTTTTTACTTTACTTTTGGGAGGCGAAAATATCCTTGGGTTAACTGGATTATGCTGGTTTTGTTTGGTTTGGTGGCTAAATGCTAATTCAGTTCACTGTCTTATTTATATTTATAAAGCTATTGCATTAAAGAAGATAGCTATGCCTTAATTAAGAGCCCTTACTTTAAGGTCTCTTCTAAGAAATCCTGTTGCTTTTAATCTTTCTTAAGTTAGAGAATAAATTCTTGAAGAACTGAGTTGCAGTGCTTACTTGAAACCTTACTTCTCTTATCCTTGTGGAAAAGGAAGGGAGCTGATTTGAGAGACTCGAACATTTTGAAGAACTTGTAAATAATATACGAGGCTAGATATGCCAGGTTTCTCAGCTGAATTGTCTGTTGACTCTTTTGACTGCCTCATATTACAGAGAGTTTCTGTGGAGTAAACCGTAGCATAGCTAAGAGAAAAAATATAAAATCATGGATCCAAGTATATGTTCCTCTTGCAACCAGTTGCAACTGGAACAACCAATTGCTATAGGTTTTTTTTTAACTACCTTGGTAAAAATTTTGAAGTGGTTTCTCTTCATTGGCATTCTAACCTTCCAAATCTTAATTTAATTCTTTTTTCCCACATCCTTTTAAATTTCTTCCCCCAGTTTCCCCAGGAAAGCTACATTTTCACTTTAAAACAGAGTCGAGGACAACACTAGCGCAATTCCAGGAACTACAGCTGTGATGAAGAATACAAACTGTTGTAAGATTTTTGATGTGTGCTATTATCGTTACTGTTTTATTTCCTGCTCTGTGTGCTAAAAGTAAATGTGGGTAATGATTTTATGTTGTGTTGGGAGAACATGATACTGAGCTGTGTGAACAAGTAACAGGTAATAAAAACCTGGATCAAAAAGGTTTTGTTTAAAAAACCCAACATTTATATGATGTCAGCTATTTTGCTATTTTTAGCAGCTTGTTGCAGTAACTGGTTTCACATATATCAAGTGCAAACAGTACTTTCCAGATAACAAGGTATTCTGGCTCAGGACTTTCTTTTCTTCTAAGGGGAGCAGGGAGTGGTTGGCTTATTCTTTCTTTATTTTTACAATTCTGTGAACAAGTACAAGCATCAAAGAGGCAAACTGAAACATCTTAGACTTCACAGTTCTATGATTAATCAGGAGCAAGTCAGTGCTGCTGCTGCTTTTGTGCACACACAGTGAATTGTTGGAGGACTGCTGCAGTTGAACACTGAACAGCCTCTGCGAGGTTAGCTTTCAGTCAGAGCAATTTCTAGTTCATCACGTGGTTGCAGAAACTCTAGTTCTGGACAAAAGTGAAGGTGGGAATGAGCAGTGACCTGGAGAGAGGGTCTTTTACTGGAAGCCTAGTTTCTGTGAGGTTAAGTTGAAGCTATTCCCCCTGCATTTCATGCTGACTAGCTTACCTGTAAAGGGATTTATCACTGATTTCATGTTGTATATAAGACTAGGAAGGGGTGAACTACAGCAGGTTCTGTAGCTGACAGTGATTCAGAAGCTTTGCAAGCAGCTGTAGCTTTGGAGTCATTGCTTGTTCTTCAGGAGACACAGGCACTGGACACCTGACAAATTGAATGTAACTTTTACTGTTCCTGATGATATGGCATCCATGTATTTTAGGCCTGAAAACTCAGCCATGTGAGTAACTGTTCCTCGGCTTTCTCCTTTTCTGGGGAGCCAAACATTTCTGTGTTTTTTCCCAGGATCCCTGCTTGTGGATTGCCCTGCAAAAGCTGTTAGCTGAAGTGTTTAGAGAACACTGAAGTGATGTTGTGAAAAGCATTGTGGGATAGTACTGCAGAAGAGTCTTTTAAGGGGTGTAGGTACTCTTCTTTCAGGTTTGAAGGTTTTGAAAAGTTATCATTTCAGTTTTGGAAAATAAAAAATGGAGTTTGTTGGAGTATGGACATACTACAAATTAGTGTGAAGTTATTTCCCTTTCACTCTCTCCTTCCATCTCATGCCCCAATACCTTGCAATGTAGTGGTTGGCCCTCTAAGTTGCATAATCTTATGCTAAGACTTCTTAGTAAGTATGCAGGATGAATAACTGAGTTTTCCTTCAGCTGAGTACTTGGAACACTTTTGATAACAAGTTTTAGAAGTTTTGTAAAATGTGTAGATGGAAAAAACCTTTTCAGTATAATTTCAGTAAGAAAGAGCAGGATAAGAACAGAAAGAGGAAGCAGGTTGCAGGGAACAGGATTACTGTCTCCACCAAACCACTTTTCTGTTAGCAGAGGTCAGTGTTTCTGAGTTGTCAGACTAGGACATTCTAAGTAGAAGAAACTTTTCAATTTTGGTGTGCTTACTATTTGTTAATACCTGTGGAGCCCTACACCTTGCCAAGTGTTGACCTTGGCAGCTGTGACAGTCTTGTTTTCAACTCAACTTTTGAAAAGATAGATATTTCATTAGATTGGGTACTTGAATTTGTGGCTGTGGGCTTTGAACATAGTCTGTCAGCTATTTTTGCTGTTAATGGAAACTTGTGTTGCACCACTTTAAAATCATATGGTTAGTGAACATCACTGGTGTTACGAAAAACAACTCTTTCCAGATCTGGAATGTGCAGCTGAGCAGTGATGTGTACTCCATGATCAGCTGATGAAATGTGAGTTTGGATGTGTGATTTTTGTAAATGACTTCCAGATGTTACAGTTGCCAGCTGAATGTCTCAAGACTGCACTGTTAGGTCTAGATTATGAAACAAAATGGATGAAATATGCAGAAGATAAACTGATGAGCCTGTAATTGGAATGACCCCTTGCCCCCTCCTTCCTCATGTGAAATTACTCACTAAGCAATGACAGAAAAATAAGGATACTGTAAATAAAGGGTACCTGCATTAATTCATAGCCTGCAAAGCACTTGAATGGTCTAATAGCTAACACCAAGCAATTGTCTGTGTAGCTGCTGTGTAAGGGTCTTTGGGTTCTTCTTTATTTCACTTAAACTTCCATGTGCTAAAACATGACTATTATGGAACTAGAGGTGAAAACCAATTATAGTGAATATTGTCTTTTTAAGCAGTAAAAAGAAAAGTTTGTTTTGGAGTTTCCCTGGAATTTTCATGAAATCTCTAAATAGGAATTTTTTTTATTTGAAAAAAATTCTTTATAGGTTTGAAATCCTCATACTTGTTGAGGGAATGGGTTCAGCTTGAAAGCAGTGTTTGATTTATCTCTCTTTATTTTCCCCAGGAAGTACTGACATAACCATGATAGAAGACAAAGGTCCACGAGTGGCTGACTATTTTGTGGTGGCAGGGCTCACTGATACAGATACTGCAACCCTCCTGGACCAAGAAATAAGCCGACATGAAACAAAATCAGCTGGTCCAAAAGCTCCGATTACTGACATTGCTGTGATAATCAAATCAGCAGGTGAAACTGTCCCAGAGGGATACACCTGTGTTGAAGCCACCCCTACAGCCCTTCAAGCCAACTTAAACTATGGAAGTCTAAAGAGTCCTGAACTTTTTCTTTGCTACAAGAGAGGACGAGACAAACCACCTCTTACTGACATTGGGTGAGATACATATAACAATTCAGTTGCTCCTTCAGTAATGATCAAATCTTACTCTTCATAGATGATGAAAACAGATGTGGGAAGCTTTTAAAAACATGTTGTCTTTGAATTTATATTGCTTATTGTGTGAATCTGTAGTATTTTCTTTCTGAAATACGTTGAAAAAAGTGTCATTCTTCTGGAGAAGTTGTCATTTTAAAATGAATGATAATATTTTACTGAAAAATATGATATATATGTAGAGAGAGAAATGGAGCAAATTAAGTTCTCTGGTGCAATTTTATGAAAGGTGAGAGAATAATCCAAAATTAATTTATAGAGATGGTAGAGTGCAAATCCAAAAATATAACATGCTTACTCTGAAAGTGATGACTACAGAAGACAAAAAGTATCACTTTCTGGAGTTTTCTTCAATGCTTAAGATAAAAGGCATCACTTAAAAATGGTAGGACACTGTAACAAAGTTCTCAAAATTATGCGCCAGCCTGGAATCTTGTAGCCTGCCTTACTGTCACATCAGAGTATTTGTAAGGCTGCTTACAAGTTCTGACATGCTGCAAACACTGGAGTATGTGGTCTCTTGGTAACTCTAGTCATGCTTGTATTTCACAAACAATGCTTTCTGATGCCTGAGGCGTGAGTTCCTGAAGAGTTGCTAGTACTGTGTTTGAAAACCATAGATACAGTCAAGCTTCAAGTTCAATGCTTAGTAAATGCAGGGGGCGACCAGCAGGGAAGATCTGAACTGATTTTGTTACTTACAGGGTACTGTAATTTGATTATTGGACCAAGATCACAAAATCCCTCAAGATCTTGAGACAGTGAATATTACAGTCTGTGCTACTAACATACTGATGTAGTGCTCAATCTGTAATAACTCCTGCAGCAGTACAGCACTGTTTAAATTGCTATGTATAGCACTTCTCTCATTTGGATAAAGACATTGTAGAATTACTGGGGATGTTATGAGAAACAGAAAATGGAGCATGGGTGGGGGGAGCTGTTACAATGGTGGCAAAATAATGAATGTGTGTGGTTTTCCTTATTTAATTATTAAATAAATAGTTAAGTTCAGCCTGGAGAAGAGAAGACTCCAGAGAGATGGTAGAGCAAGCAACCTTCTAGTACCTAAAGGGGACCTACAAGAAAGCTAGAAAAGGGACTTTTCACAAGGGCATGTAGTAACAGGACAAGGAGGAATGGCTTTAAACTGACAGAGGGGAGACTTAGATTAGATATTAGAAAAAAATTCTTCATTGTGAGGGTGGTGAGACCCTGGCACAGGCGCCCAGAGAATCTGTGGCTGCCCCATCCCTGGCAGTGTTCAAGGCCAGCATAAATGGGGCTTTGAGCAACCTTGTTTAGTGGAAGGTGTCCCTGCCTGTGGCAAGGGGGTTAGAAACAGATGATCTTTAAGGTCCTTTCTGACCCAAACTATTCTATGATTCTATTATTACTAAGTGATATAACTTAATGCTTGTGTTGTCTAAGTAAAGAAATGCTTTGCCTTTTTTTTTGGTTTTTTTTTTTTTTGTTTGTTTTCTTTTTTTAAACTACTATGTGAAGCTTTAGCTTGGTTAGTGGCTCTTTGCTAAGGACTCATCTCTTCTTCTTTTGGTCTTTCTTACAAAGAAGGAACCTAACATCTGGATGAAAACTGCAGGTTGCTTTTTGCTTGAAATGAAACTTCGTTGAAGTTGGTAGAATAATGTAGCAAATAAAGAGTACTTAAGATCAGGCCAAAGAATTAGATCATAGAAGAAGGAAACAATTCTTACCCTGATCAGTATTAATAAATAATAACAAAGCAAAGGCAGGCACTGGGAAGTTGAAACAAGTAGGAGTAAACTTACCCTTTCAGGGCAGACTTTGTATATACAGGGTGTCATGTTAAATATTTCATGCATCACTTCTGACTGTTTTTGTCTGAATCATTAAAATAATTGTTTGAGTGATCCATGGGGTTGTTTTCATCTGCTTGTTTGTTTTCTTAAATTTAATACTACGCATGAGGTCAGGAAATGGTATGGTTTAATAATACTTCTGGTGGTATATGTGTAGGGGTGAGAGTTACTTTCATTTTCTCTTTGCTTTTGATGGGAAGTGGCCCCACTGGTACCAGTCTTGAACACTGGTCAGCCCTTTATCTCCTAGAAGTACTTGTACAACTGAGAAATTCTTCAGTCTATAGGTATCCATCTGAGAATACTTGTAAACCTATTACATTGAAATGCTGGAATTGTGGGATTAATATGGTTTTCTTTCTCAAAAGCTGTCAGCTGACAGATGTTTCTGGAATAACTTTAAATTCTTGGATTTCATTTCAAATACATGGAATTGGAATAAAACTGAACTGAAACTTCCCTTTGAGACTGCTCTGTTAATAGTCTCTTGTGATTGATGTAATTAATTTTTATTTTTTTTTTTGTTCAGTTCGTTGGTTAGTTTTGTGGGCATTTTATTTTGTTTGTTTGTTTGTGATGATTAGACTCTCTACAGCCAAATCCATTATTGAAGACAGGAATATTGTCCTCCATGAACTAACTGAATAAATTTATGTGGCAGCCTTGTAGCTACATCAGTATAGTCCCAACTCATCTGATTTCCTTGCTTTATTAGCATATTCTAGGACTGAAGTTCATGCATATCCTCAAGATTACAGCAAGATACACATATTCAATACTACAACATACTACTACTACAAGATACACATTCAGCCTGGAGAAGAGAAGGTTCCAGGGAGACCTTATAGCAGCCTTCCAGTACCTAAAGGGCGTGTAGTGACAGGACAAGGAGGAACGGCTTTAAGCTGACATAGGGTAGGCTTAGATTAGATGTTAGAAAAAAATTCTTCACCCTGAGGATGGTGAGACACTGGCACAGGTTGCCCAGAGAAGCTGTGGCCGCCCCAAGCCAGGCAGTGTTCAAGGCCAAGCTCGATGGGGCTTTAAGTAACCTCGTTTAGTGGAAGGTGTCGCTGCCTGTAGCAGGGGGGTTGGAAGTGAATGATCTTTAAAGTCCCTTCCAACCCAAGCCATTCTGATTCTATGATTTGTTCAGTGGAATCAGAATAAACAGTAATATTTGCATATTCTAGTTTAAATATACATAGTAGTATTTAAGTAATTTGGAAAGTTTAATGATACATATTTTTTCAAAAGTTCTGAGAATTTTTGGATCTGGAAAAAGACTTTTTTTTCATTTTACTTATACACATGACTTTCTGAAGTTTTCAAATACCATACTTACTAGCAGTCTGTAAACACTTAACTAAGTATTTATGGACAGTAGAAGATACGTTGCCTCATTATTTTTTATTTTAAAGTAAAGTAGTGATGGACTAAATGTGGGAAGCTGCAGGTCACAAGATACAAAGTTTTAATGTGTTACTTTTATTCTAAGTGTTGTCATGTATTGTAGCATTTGTTTGAAGGTGGCAAGTACTCTGTACATATCGCAGGTAATCAGGCAAATGGAACCATTGCTTATTTGGGTGTCGAACAGGAAGTAAAGCTTGCCCTATCATAGCATCTGTGCATTAAAAATATGCAGTGTTGTATAGTTTGACTTCCACATCTCTTCTCATGATCAAGCTGTATGAGAAACATCAGAGAGTAAGTTTTAGCTTACGTAGGTATAAATTCTGCTATCTAGGAGTTCTAGGAGTACCAGTAGCTGTAGTTATTCTTTCTTCCTTTTCTGTGGAATGGAGTATAAGTTTGTCTCTCTTAACCCCCCCCTCCCTCCCCCCAAGGAATGTTATTGAAGCTATAAATGTAAATAATTACTGGGTTTGTTTGTGGGGGTTTTGTTTGGTTGTGTATTTTTCTATACAAATTAATCTGGGAAGCAGGCATCTGTCTTCTGTTGATCTTTTCCAATAGTATTCCTTAAAAAAAGAAAAAGAAAAGCTTGAAATTACTTTCCAGACATTTTATTGATGGAAATAATTTCTAAGAAATTATCAGGTATCATGTTTACAAGCAATTCAAGGCTTCCTTTGTTTTTAATTTTCATTGATAGTGCAGCATTCCTATTAATTCTATTACTAAATTCTTTTCAGTATGGCTTGATTTTATTTTCCCATAACTGTGATTTGTTCCCACATAAATTTCTTACAGTATTTAAATATATTCTTTGCCTCAAATCATGCATGTTGAAAGGCAAGACATAAAATGGCCAGTAGAATGTTGCAGTGATGATGTAGGGTGTTAATGGATGGACAATTCGTGTGAATTTGTGCAAGTACCTTCACGTATCTTTGCACATAATATTTTGTTTCCTTTCTTCAGAGTTCTGTATGAAGGGAAGGAACGCATCATTTCAGGCTGCGAGGTGATTCAAGCTACTCCTTACGGTCGTTGCGCTAATGTTAACAACAGTTCAGCTTCTTCTCAACGAATCTTTATCACGTATCGAAGGGCTCCTCCAGTACGACCTCAAAATTCATTGGCAGTGACAGATATTTGTGTTATTGTTACGAGCAAAGGAGAAACACCTCCTCATACATTCTGCAAAGTTGATAAGAATTTAAATTGTGGTATGGTGAGTATTTAAAAGCTTGAGTCTTTTTTTGATCTTTTTAAACCCAAAGGAGTAGCTCCCTGAACTCTTCTTAACACCAGCATAGTTGTGTTCTATCACTACATTGTAATTCTTTCATTGTCTATACCATGTGTGAGACTTCAGTTTTGTAGGTTTTGTTACTCTGATTTCCTTTCACATCAGGAATTACTCCTCTCTAGTGATTACTCACTACTTCAGTTTTGCATATTCAAGTCTAGGTGCTGTTTAGGAGTAGTGTGATGGATTTTTTAATTATTACTCTTGTTGTTCTCCCACTCACTCCCCTTTTAGTGATGCTGACACTCGGGATGAATCACAAATGCTTTTTTCTTAGTTATTAATAATGCCTGTGTTACTAAGACATGTGAGAATGATAATTACTGCTTACAGTTTCTTCATGTACTTTTTTTTTCCAACCAGTTCATTTTATTTAGTCTGTTTAACATTTAGTTTACTCATACTGTAATAAGTGATTTTATTTGAATGGTAGAGTATATTTAGACAAACTGCAAAACCCCACCATATAAATAACCAGTTTATGGAAGTATGATAAAAGCTTAAAGTGTTGATGTTCAGAATTTCACTTCCACTGATGGGGTCCACATAAGATTTCTTTTTAAATAATGAGAAAATGAAGCTGCAAATTAAAAAAAAAGCTTCACTTTTCCCTATTCTCCTGTTGGAATAAGTCAGAGAGTAGTGTAGTAGTGTGATTATTTTATGTAAATCCTGTAATCTGTAAAAAAATGTGAAAAGAGTGAATGCTTGCTTTCATGATTTGCGTGCACTTAGCAGCCAACCAGTCCTTTTATTCTGTAATGCTCTTTATTTAAATGTTTGCTTTGTTTGTAAGTGGGAATATATTCAAATGCTTATACTTGATTTCTCTGCTGCGTATGTCGTCTTTGCTGGTTTTAAAATGAAACTTGTGTCTTGCAGTGGGGTTCCAGTGTATACCTTTGTTACAAGAAGTCGGTGCCAGCTTCTAACTCTTTAGCATATAAAGCTGGTAAGTAATTTTGCAAGCATACTGTCTAAACATGCTAACAGGAGGATTCAAATGCCTTGTTGAAATAAAATAATTTTAGAAGTTTAAGGGCTGTCAGAATTCTGTTCCTAGAGTGTGTCAGTTGAAATCAACTCCTATAATGCCTTCTTTGATTACCTCAGTTTTTCCTAGGAAAAGATAATAATAATAAAAAAAGCCTGAATAGGAATACATTATTTTGTATTAATTTAGTTCTTATCATGACAGGCTTAGGAGTTTTAGTGGAAAACTTAGCAAGCATTTCAGATGTGTTGGTGATTATGGAGAAAGAGTAATAAAAAATTCTATTCAACCTTACTCATATATCTTTTTATGTCTCACAGCTAGTGCAGCATCTTTCATTTAATTTGAAAGTTAAATGTTTCTTCCTTTCAGTTCCAAAGCTATTCAGTTGTTTTTTATTTGAGAAGAGTAGGAAATATTCTGAACAATAAACAACAAAAGGTCTTTTCTCTTAAGTCTGGCTTGTATAATTTTTTAATGCATTGCCACAGATTTTTTATTCTTTTTTTTCTGAAGAAGTCCAGAAGAACTTTCAGAAGAGTTTTTACTGAGCATTAAATGCACCAAAATCCTTTGAAAGAAGCAAACTACCAAGTAGAAGTGGAAAGCATAGATAATGAAGTCAATGCAGTGTAAAATAAGGTAGATGAACTACAAAAGTAAACCAATGCTTGTGTGCCTATTTTCCACCAGCAAGCATTAGATCTCTTTCTGAAAACTGAATAAACATTTTGCTTGAACTGAACATATTTACTGATTACAAGAAAATGTGAACAGTCAGCTAGTCATCCTATTTTCAATGAGGTATTGCTGTTGTTTTTACAGTAGATAAATTTCCACTTTCTTCATAGGAATTTCTTTGTAATAAAATTCATTCCAATGACACATTTAAATAGCACAGATAATTCCCAACTGGTTTAAAGTATGAATCTGCACTAATTAGTTTTTACTATGTACTGTTTTTTAAGCAATTACTAAAAGGAATTGTTTCAATATTCATACACGATTTTATAATTATTACTTGGATGACTTAGTTTTACTGTCAAATGATAGATTACATCTGCAGAAGAAGAAAGTCTTCAGTTACTAAGTGCAGATAACCAACAGACTTTGCTGGAAAATGCATTGCTTAAGTTATTTAGGACTTGCAGAGCAAATATGCTTACTTTTCCTTCTCCCATTCTGAAGGGTTAATTTTCAGATATCCTCAAGAGAACTATGAGGCATTCCCACTGTCGGAATCTGTACCTCTCTTCTGCCTTCCTATGGGAGCTACTATTGAGTGCTGGGACGCTCAAACCAAATACCCACTACCAGTATTCTCAACATT
This sequence comes from Nestor notabilis, assembly GCF_000696875.1. NCBI lineage: Eukaryota > Metazoa > Chordata > Aves > Psittaciformes > Psittacidae > Nestor > Nestor notabilis. The sequence continues at coordinate 12,127 of NW_009912366.1, forward strand.
TGTACTGACCTGCTCTTCTGCAGAAAAGGTATGGCTCCATGCTGTGACTAGTTTTTGCTTTTAGTTCAAACGGCTGCTAAGGAGATAAATAGGTGTTGTTTCTGTGCTATTTGGGAAATACTACAGAATAAATTGTTAAATACTTCCCTTATGAAACTGTATTTCTTAAGCCTTCGTATAAGACGGAAGTAAACCAGAAAAGGAAATAGCTAGAAATACCTTAAAAAGCCACTTCTGTGTGAATTTGTGTAATTGGTCTCTAGGTATCTATGTAGGTATCTGTGTGTGTGAATAGGAAAATAGTTACCAGAAAACAGAAGGGTGGAGAAGGGAAAGTATGTACTGAGAGATAGCATGTGAGAGGCTCTGAAGAACTGATGAGGTCCCGAGACCAGTGATACTGTTTAATTGCCACATCTGCTGAATCTGTAGAAGGTCACCAACACACACAGGTACCAAAAATGTGTTGTTTGTCTCAGCCCACATGTGAGAAGGTAGTGTCTGCTATACACAGACAGAGACTACAGGATTATAGGTGCACCTGATAAAGCAAGGGAGCTCTTTTTTTGGGCTCCCAGCTGCTGCTTCAGCTGGCCAACTGCGTGCATGTGTGTGTCTACCACATGAACGAATAAGTGATTGTAATGTGTGGTTTGCTCTCTGTGACTCAAAACCAGCAGTTTTGCTCTATTAGTGATAACAGCTCAACTTCTACTCTGCCTCAGTCTCCGATCAGGGAAATCTATGTACTTCTCCATTTCTGAACAGCAAGAAACGTCTCTGATATATTAATACTTACTTTGCAAGGAGGAATGCAGTAGCTGGCAGTATTTTTCTCAGAGAGAATGTATACTGTGGTCTCCATCTTTCCCTGTTCTTCTTTTGCTAAACTTGTCGCAATAATTCAGTTATTTATGAAACTCTTGACAAATAGAGAAGGAATATTAGAAAAGCTTGATCACTATTTAGCATGGTAAAATGAGTGAAGTCAAAACTAAAATATTGTTATCATTTAGTGTGGTGATGATAAAGGAGTTCACTGACACAAGCATTTCACGAGGGTTGTTTTCTTGGTTTGTTTTACCATAACAGTCAGAGTTCTGTCACAGCGTGCAGTTTGGTTCTTTCCCTTTCAGTTTACTGAGTATGAATACTTCGTTGAGGAAAGTGCAATGAAAAAGAGGAAGAGAGGCACAAGAATCAAAGCATTTGTTTATAAGGATACTTAGTATATGACCCAACCTCCTGTTAAATACTGGGTCTGATTAGCTGGTTTTCTTCATTTTTTAGGTTTATGGTGCTGCTATTCAGTTTTATGAGCCTTATCCCCGGGAGCTGCTAACAGAAAAACAACAATTGCAGCTGGGTCTCCTGACAACTGTAGAGAGGAAAGTGATTACTTCTAAGTCCATCAATTCCAACAAATGCATCTGCCTTCTCTCACACTGGCCTTTCTTTGAAGCGTTTCGAAAGTTTCTTATGTTTGTCTACAAACTGTCTGTCTCTGGACCTCATCCTCTTCCCATTGAAAAGTACGTAAAACATTTTTCAAGTTAATGTGGGGAGGCAGCTATATCGGCTCAAGAAATCATGTGACTTATACATGTCCCAGTTGCGTAGTTGGTGTGTTTGCTCCATCCCCTTGCTTGCGCTGTGTGGCTTATGTTGTACTGATAGAAATTATTGCTACTTCTGTTTAATAGTAGTGGCTCTTGCAGTGCCAGGAAAGTGAACTGGATTTTACTGTAAGTTTTCTGCTAGAATATGTCAAGCCTGTTTACGTTTTTCATAACTGTATCAAATACAGAAAATGGCTAAGATGTAAAATACATGCCTACATTTGCATTCTTGCATTTTAGATTAATGAATATAAACTTAGGGACTGTGTGCATTAGCCATGAGTATCCGTGTCTCTTTCTAAGCACTGCAACTAGTGCAGACTTCTTTTGTGTGTGTGTGAACTGTTTTTCATAGTCCTGAAAGTTTGCTGAAATATGATGTTACCTTCAAAACTGTACTACATGTCTGTCAGTGAACTATATAGTTTCTCTTAGCTAAGCCTCATTAGAAACTCTGTAGAATGGGGTTAGGCTCCCTGGAATTTTAAATGGCTTGCCTAACTGCAAGTGTATTCTTATCTTTTGCATACATATCTGAAGCTGCCAGTATTAATTTTCATGCATGAAATGCAAGTGAATGGAACTTCTTTGTTTCAGTTTGCATAAATAGGCTCTTATCAACATGGCAAATAAATCTTAACAGCCTTTTGAAGACATGATACCACAGTAATTCTAAAATGTGATTAACGTTGTTATTAGTCCCTGATTAGTCCCTGGTGCTGGTTTTCTAGTATCTTGTCTTCTTTTCAGGCACATATCCCATTTTATGCACAATATACCTTTCCCTTCACCACAAAGGCCAAGAATTCTTGTGCAGGTAAGCAAAACATTTGCTTTCAGTTTTAGTTAGAATAATGGCAAAACCTGTTTCTTGCTTTTGAAAGCCTGTATTTTTCCTTTATGATTTTCACTCAGCTTTGTATACCCATCTGCTGGAAGGGAGAGGGGAGGAGATGGGTGGGTTGGCCTTCTCCTTGTTGGTTTAGACTTGGGGTAACTAAGCAAAGGAAAATATTTAAAACTTCAGGTGCTGTGGATGGCAGCAGTTTCCTACTTGTACTTGTGAAATTTTTGCCATATATTACCCTTTCAACTTATAGACACTATTTACATTACCTTATGGGGTTGGTGTTGTTTTCTGTCTTTTTCTTACTTGTCCACCCACTACTGTGGGTCAAAGGTTAGTCTCCCAGGGCACTGTCTCTTGTGCTTCTCTGTTTAATCACCTAGCAGCACTTCCATGTTCAACACTGAGTCACAGACAATTTCCTGTAACTTCTGAGAATTGTTTCAGTGACTAATACAAGCTCTGTTGACCTAGTGAATGCCAGTCCCAAAAGTTGTCTCTGGTTTGCAGCTTTTGTATGATATTGCTACTATGTCTGCCAGGCAGTTTATGAGACAATAGATATACGTTTATATTAGAATATTATACTGTGTGTATGGAGTTGTCCATTTCAATCACATATGACTTTATGTGTTTCAGCTTTCTGCCCATGATGCATTAATACTATCTCAGCCAGTTTCTACACCATTGCCATTAAGGTATCTTTATTAATGCTTTATATGTATGCTATTTGAAAAATTTAGAGGCAAACAGGAATAAGTCAGAGAAGGAAGCCAAACATTACTGCAATATTGTTAGATATTATAAACAGAAAGCTCAATACGCATTTATAATGTATGGTATTATCTTTTTGACATAGACCTGTTCCTTGTGGAAGAATAATGTCCCTAATTATCCTGAAATAAAGATGAATTTCCAGATTATTGTAGAAACTGAAGAAAGAAGAAACAGGCTGTGAGGAATTTAAATATCTTGTATTCTCAGAACATGTGTAGTAAGCAGAAGTATTTCCATAGCATAGATAATAGTCTTACCTTGGTTTTTTGCTTTTTGGATCTGAAGAGAGACATTTATGTCAAGCAGTTAGGTGAAATCCGTCAATTCACAAATGTGCAAAGATTTCAGAAATTCAAAATTATACCTAAAAATTGGTGTTTGTGCTTGAAGGCTGGTGTGGCAGTGGATCTCTTTGGATACTGCCTGCATCTTCTGGGCTGGAGCTCCAATTGTGACATGGGCTTTTGTTTGTATGGTTTTGTTTACTGTTGGTTTGGTTTTAAGTTAAAAAGCACAATATATTTTTTTTTTTCTGTTTTAATCCTCCTCCCCACTTAAACATTATCATATAATCTTCTGTATGCAGAAGAATCCCATGTTTAATCACACCTGTCAGACAGTCTTTTAAGTGAAAAACTGCAGACGGCCACCAAACTGCAAAGTATCATGTAAGCACTTTTCTAAGGACAGATTTTACACTCCTGTGCTCTTTCAGATGTCATTAAGATTTCTAAATGTGTACAGTCCAAACAAATGAAAGGAGTCTAAACTGTAGAAACTAAAGGCATGTTCCTATCAGAATGATGGATTAATCTTACTTGACTAGTATTAGAATTTGATATTGTGATGCTAACATCAGATACTCTAGTTCATAATTTTTGCCTGAGGTAACCCATCATGTGAAACTCCTGGTGTTTTGGGCTTGGTTTAGTTGTTAACCAGTTAGATTTGTTTTACTAAGACAGTATGCCTGTACATATATGAGAGTGCCATAAACAACATAAACTCAGCAAGGTCCCAAACTCCTAAATGGTAGTCAAAAGCTTGGTCAGAGTGATTTTTCTTTCTTTCTTTTTTTTTTTTTTTTTATTTTATTTAAAAACAACAACAACAACAACAAAAAACACAAAAACAAAAACCCAACAACCAACCCTATAACATTCTTACTCTCTTTCCATCCATCCGTTAGCGGAGCAAACTTTAGCACTCTGCTCATGAATCTTGGACCGGAAAACTGTGCCACTTTGTTACTCTTTGTATTACTAGAAGGCAAGATCCTCCTCCATTCTCTTAGACCAGCTGTGTTGACAGGAGTTGCTGAAGCTGTGGTAGCTGTAAGTACAAAGTATTCTATGCAGCAGAGGGAGAAATCACTTCAAACTCCACAGTTGTTAGGAGGTTTTTTAAGTTAAAATGATTGATACACTAAATGAACATTTTTCCCATCAAAAGCATTTAGTTAAAGTGCCCTAGTGTGTCTTGTTATTATAACTGTTAGAATGATCAACATTTTTCCATAGATAACTAACAGATGTGCAGTAAATAAGTGGTCAAGTTTAAAGACTTTTTTCTGGCAGGCTTTTAGCAATTTAATTTCAATTTGCTGCATGTAACTTCTTAGGGTTTTTATTGTACATACCTGCTGTCTTGTTTTAATGTGTGTATTCCATTTAATTTTTCCTTCAGATGATATTTCCATTTCAGTGGCAATGTCCGTATATCCCACTCTGTCCTTTGTCTCTGGCCACCGTACTCAGTGCACCTGTTCCATTTATTGTTGGAGTTGATTCACGATACTTTGATCTGTACGATCCACCACAGGATATTGTGTGCATTGACTTAGACACAAACATGGTGTACATGTAAGTTCTGTGGAATTTTTACATTGATCTGTAAATGGAGATGTTGCTGAAATGCTCAGGAGATAAAACTAACAAACACTATTTTATCCAGTATGGTTTAGTTTTGTACTGTACTCTGCTCTTTTTCTCATTTCTAATGCTTCATAGCAAACTAAAACTTACTAAGTTAAGGCTCAGTGCTTGGTGCTACCTATACAAATGTGATGTAGTTGTTGTTTTAAGTTTAGTGACAATGGTAATGTGGTCTAGTTTATTTTTCCACTTCTAATACTGCTTATTAGGGAAATGGGCCAAAAGCTAGAGAAGAGGAAGAAGAGTTGGGTTTTGGTATTTTCTTTTCTGTTTGTGTAGGCTTTTGTTTGTTTGCTTGTTTGTGTTTGTTTTGTGGGTTTGGATGTTTGATTTTTTTTTTTTTTGTTTCTTATTTTTGTTCCACCACTTGTTGCATTTTCACCTTGACCTACTACTTTTGAATTTGGTTTGCCTGTGTTCAGTGACTATTGCTATGACCATGGCAGCTTTTCATGCTGTTGTGCACTCAGTGCACTTTATGTTGGTGTTAATAAGTATTTCTCAAGTAACAAGGGTCATATTTTTGGTGAGATCAGTCATGCGAAATTTGGTACATTGACTACATTAAATCTAAAATATTTTCACTTAATTACGACATTTTTAATGCTTTTGTTAATTTGAAGGTGTGGCATGAACAGTTTCTTCACACCTTCTTGAATAGGGGCTAATTCAGAGTACCTTTTCTGGTTTTCTGTAGTATATATAGATTGTACAAATAATTGAAAATTCAGCTGTTTCAGGCGTTTAATTTAGTAACTTTATTAATTACATTTCCATTTTAAATCAATTGGATCATAAATAGAGGCATCTAAGCTACTTCAAGATGAGGGTGAACGTCACTGAATAAAGTGCACATCTTTTCTCTGTGAAAATGCAGTTTTACTTCATCCCATGTATATTTTTAACTCTGGAATTTGTTTTTATTAACTTGAATTGAATTAGTCATTTGATCTATTGGTCAGTTGAATGCTTTCTTGACTTTCATTGTGTCAAACAGACCCTGCCTTTATTGAAGCAAATGTTTCCTGTACATTACTGAAATGCTTTATTAGTAACATCAAAGGAAATATGAATCGACAGAGCAGATTGGGTTTTTTTTTGTTTTGTTTGTTTTCTCCTTCCTCTAGTTCCCCATTAAGAACACTGCGAAAAGCATTTTGATCACTGTATATCAAGGTATTATGCCATCAAAAGTATAATTAATACTAGGTGTTGTGCAAGAAGTTTGTATTGAGGAAACTCAAGGAAGATAACTTGGTTATATAAAGATATTTGCAGTGAAAAATACCTGAATGTTCGTAAGTAGAATGGAAGCTGTAGACTGGGTTGCAGAAAAATGAAGGAGGTAGAAATGGGGGATTTAGCAGGAAAATAAATGCCAAGATTCTGCTAGGATGACTGCTAGAAAGACCAGGTACCAGCCTTACTTGGATCGGTTACTGAAATAAATCTACCAGTGGCTGACCTCTTATGAGGCACTCAACTGTAAAGATCATTGCACTTTTGCTGTCTTATAAATCTATTTCTCTTCCAATAATCAACTGATCTTTTCCTTTTTTTGCTGCATATCTCATCTGTACCACCTAATTCACTTCCAGAGGAATTTGACATCTGTAACATTTGAATTAGGTAAATGTGATATGTTAGTACCTGCTTTATAAAACTTTTTTTAACTTGGAAATGAGGATATTTTTCAGTTTTGGAGATGTTTAGTTAAAACCACATCTCCAGAAAGCACTTTGTTGAATATCGTACAGAATTCTAAAATACTACGTTATTAGTGAGAAAAGATTAATGTTCCATTTTATTTCATCCATTTCTGTTTCTGCACCTCTGTTTCTGTGGCAATACTGTTTGGGGTTTTTTTGGGTGTTTTTTTTGGCATAAAAGCATTTCACAGCACTGTTGCTGACTTTGAAAGACTGCATAATAGAAGAATAACATTTGAAAAATTCAATATTTTCTAGAACATCAGTCTGTCTAGTGTCTTTTTAAAGCACGGTTGCTGCTATCTTCATTATGATATACTGAAGCTTTATTTACTGCCAAAAAATACTGAAGGCCTTTTATTCATTCAGCATCTTCCTTAATGCCCTTTTTTGGGATGTTTTCAACTATCTCTGTGAAAGTTACATTGAAAGCCGGTTAAGAAAAGTAGCCTTTTTAGGGCAAAGGTTTTGAGAGTTTGTTTTATTTTTATAGCAGGATTTTTTATCTTGTGTTTTTGGAACAGTACCACTTACACTTTTATAGGCATGCCATTATGGTGGGGGAACAGAAATGGACAAAGGCATCTGTAGGCATGCATTTTTTTCTTTAGCTCCTGAAACTTTGACTTCCTTCATAAGATGGTTCTGTGTTGATGCCAACTGAGCAAATAATAATTGAACAAACATTTCACTGATGAAAATACAAAAAACCAAAACAAGCAGTGTCAGCATCTGCTCAGTAATAACTAATGAGGTCTTGCGGCCACAGGTTTTTTGTACTTCCTGTTAACAGCAATTCTCCTCCACCTTCTACCTTCCAGAAAACGACATAGGAGTTCTCAGGATTTACTCCCCACTCACTCGCCCTTTCTATTCAACTACTTGAACAAGGTTTGGCATTGTACTAGTTGTCCTTCTAAGAAAAATGAGCATCCCTTTAAGCCGGTTTTCCCCATTGCTTAATCAACCACATTATTCTCAAACTGAACTGAATTCCCAATCTTCCTAGTCCCTGCTAGCCTGTGGTTGAAGCTGGAACTGAGTTGCCATAGACAAGCTACAGTGTACCCTGTGACCATAAAGCTCCCAGGCTAGTCTTCCAGCATTTTGCAATAACAAGTTCATATTGTGTATGAAACTGCATTTATTTGTATCATTAGCAGTATAGCAAGTAGTATAGACTTTGCATAGTAATCACTTATTAGTGTGCTTAAATTAGGTTAGCAAGATGGATAAAAGTTCTGAAAGGGAAATCAGCTAAGTGAAACTTCAACTAAAAAGTCAAAATGAAGTCTTAATGCGGATCTTCCCTACAGACTGGACAGAACTCTACTCATAACTTGATTTGTACTCTTCTATATCTGAGGAAATTGAATTCCGGGTAATGTGACCCCTATTTTTTTATTCGTTGTTTTTGACAAATAGGGACGGTAACAAGATTTCTTTTCAAAATAATTTTTCTGTTTTGTTTGGGTTTTTTTTTTTTTTTTAGTTGGTACGTTCTGAAAGTGAAGCAACTTAAGGCTGTGGAAGCTGTTCTTTTTTATGTGGTCTGTATTTTATATATCCTTTTTTCCCTATCCCTGTGTTTTAGATCAGATGATAAGAGGAGCACTAACTGGAAGCAATTTCCTAAGAAGCCGTGTAAAAGTCTGCTCAGCACCTTAAAGAAACTGCACCCACAGCTGGCAGCAGGTGAAATATATAAAATAAAATGGGAAGGGCTAAGAACAGAAGTTGCCTAAAGCAAGAAAAGTAAATATTCAGAAAAAAATACTAAATTTTCTGATTCACACCTACAAGTCTTAAATTATAATTAGCATATAAATGTAAGAAATTCCTTCTATTTGATGTAAATTATTTTTTTAACACTTTTCTGTGACTTCCTAAAACTTCAGCTTTTTTTAGCGTTTACTCATGACTAAATTATATTTAAACAAAGACTCAGCTAAAACACCTTTGGATCTATAACTTCACAATTCTGATCAAAAATAATAGAGGAAATGGGAGTATGACTAATGTTGAGTATCTCAGCTATTGTGCAGATACAGCTGAATATCTCAGATGGTTACTTTGCTACAAAAATAAGTGAGTAGCTAAATTTTGACAAAGTATTTTGTCAAAAGAAAAAGAAAAACTGACTCTCTTCAGCCGAATGACTTGAACACATGAGAGCAAAGTTGCATGTGACTTAACAATTTTCAGGTATTTCTTCTTTCTAACTGCAGATAAGCTCTTTAAGGTAAGCTGGTTCAGAGTATGTTGGGTTGCATCATTACAGAGAAAGAGACAATGGCCTCGTAGATATACAAGATATACAAAATTTGTGAATTACAGAAACAGAAGAGTGCATTGATTAAGAAGTAGGTGTACTTGCCTCAATTTTCATATGTTAGAAAAGCTCAACTTCTCTTGGTTTTATCAGCAGGGCATGTCATGAAATCTACCTAATACAGAACTACTTCCTAATTTTAACGTGAGCAGAACCAGTGGTCTTTTTTTTAGATTGTGCACTCAAATGTTAGAATTTTAATTAGAAAAATAGTTTTAGGCCATTTTTTTCAGGATGTGCAATCTTCAGAAGGGGGAAACATGGTCCTTTGTGTTGATATATTACTGAAAAGGTATATTCAGTTGTGTATGTGGTAGCATTACCTCAACTGAGATCCTCCTCGTCGTTTTATGTCCTAGAGGGCTGGATGAATTAGAAGAACGCATAATCACCTCTTGAAGTAACCTGCATTTTATATAGGCCAGACCAATAGGAAAATAATCACAGATTTTCTAGTTTTTGAATATGGACAAGTATAAAAAGGAAAAATTAGTCTTCAGCGTTATGCAAGAATTACCTGCTTGAATGCATTAAATTTTAATATAGGATTATATGTGTTGCACATTGCTAGTTCACAGGAAAACTCAGGAAGGCTCTGCAGTGGAGATGACCCCTATTGAGGCAGATTTCTCCTGGCAGAAGAAAATGACAGAACTCGAGATGGAGATCCAGGAAGCTTTTCTACGTTTTATGGCATCTATTTTAAAGGGTTACAGAACATTTCTCAAGCCAATCACGCAGGCACCTTCAAATAAAGCAACTGCTGCTGATTCCTTGTTTGACCATCAAGGTGAGGGTGAGGCAAACCAGCTGCTGATAGCATTGGCAGTGTTACAATTTTAGGGTTGAGAAGCTGCATAACTTTAAAAGCTCAAGGTTCACGTTGGTTGTACAGTTCTTAGCAAAATTTCGAATTGCAATTGTATAAAGTTAAAGTATTCAAGTTGATTAGAATATAGGTATATGTACCTAGAACTGCAATTTTGCAATATCTGAAGTACTAGAAAAACTGTCATTCAGTAGCATGATGCACTCTGTGTGGTATATTCCATAAGGGTAATTGGAATTGTTTGGAATGTAAGAATTTCTCAACATGTGTAGAGCAAAAATGCCAGAAGCCCAATAATGAAGAGCAAAATAACACTCTTTATATAAATGGGAAGATGATAGTGAATGGGGCAGAGATCAGAAATGTAACAAACAAAACAGTCATCAGCAAAGGTCATCTTATTTTCCTCATCACCTTGACTTTTCAGATCTATTCATTAGTTGAATGCTAGATAAAATGTCACAAGGAGTTTTTTTATATGTGGTGGTTGTGGTTTGGGTTTTTTTGTTGTTGTTGTTCGGGGGCGGTTTTGGGTTGGTTGTTTTTTTTTTTTTTGTCTCATTCTGTTTTCTAATTAATGGCAGGAAGATTTGAGAAGAAATTTTCAGTCAAGGGTTTGGAAAGGCTTAAATGTTTGCAGGCCCACCCCTCTTAGGATAACAATTTTTATTTTAATATTGTTTTAACTGTTAGATACTTCTGGTTTTGTACAAGATCATCATCTCCTTTTTCTTGCACAAAAAGTCAACAAACACAGCAGAATACATGGAGGTGACTGCTTGCCAAATATTATTAACTATAGTAAAAAATAATTATTTTAAAAAAGCTGTTATTTTAGTCTTCCACATGCAAGTAGTGATGGGTAATTGTTTTTATGGATAAAGCAAGTACTTTATGTATTATCACTTTAAATATTTAATGTTGACATTCTATATGTTAATTTCTTATGGTACTTGTAACTGGTATTCAGTTGTGTTATTTTTTATGACCAGGATTTTTAAAAAGCAGAGACCGTGCCTATACAAAGTTCTACACACATCTCACCAAAACACAGATATTCAGCCGCTTTATTGAAGAGTGCAGTTTTGTGAGTGACAAGGATACTGGCTTGGCATTTTTTGATGACTGCATAGAAAAGGTGAAAACCATGTTGCAACACTGTTCATATATGCTTCAGTTCATTTTGTGTTACTGTCCTGGTTTTTAGTTGTAAAGATAGATACTCTCTTTAGCAAGTGTTTAAGGGATTGTAATTCTTGGTGGCTGTTGCTGAGTCATTTTATTCCTTCATCTTCTTGCATGATTGTCATTTTCTTTGTTGATGCACAAAATTTCATTAAAGCCCTGTAGGATGTTAAGCTATACGATACTGTGAGAAATAACCGGTAGCTGACACTTCAGCTTAATACCATCCATGTCCTCCTTTTAAAAGTTAATCACCCTCTCTCTAATGTGGAATTATCTATCAGTGGTCTTCAGCCTTTTTGCTCTTTTTCACACAATTTAAACATAAACCACAAAAACATACCTAATGCTCCACTTGCACTGATTTATGTAGTTAAGATCCCTTTTTGTTGTATTTTATATGAAAGATTGATGTAACCCGTTCTTGGTTTTTTGAACTAAGTCTCTTCAGCACCCTTCTAGTCTAGATGGGCTACTGAGTTTATAGCTTCATCTGTAAAATGCCAAGTTCACAATAGAAAAATTAGGAGCAAGAGAATTATATGTATTTTTTAAAGGTTTATATATATGATTCTTTCTGGACAGAACCTTCATTTTCATACCAAGTTCTTACTGAATGAGTCTTTGATTCAGGGTTGATTCCAATCAAATTAACACTTGTAAACAGACCATAAAGTTTTTAAACCATAAGTTTCTAAAAGTTTCTTTACCTTTATTTTTCTTTCTGCTGAGTATGGGGTATGGATATAGAGTATGCATCTAGATTATACTATGTTTAATATTGTTAATAATTTGATATTATTGCAGGTTGTTAATGTGTTGCGTTCTTAAATTGTCATATTTAAAATAGCAGATTCTTACAGTTTAACTAAATGAAAGCACTTTCCTTTGATAGATTTAGGATTTTGTATTTACTAGATAATGTCAACAGATTGAAAGCATGCTGATTACTGCATTTTCTTGCTTTCAGCAAAGGAGATTGCTTGCCTCTGCAGTAATGTGAAAATCTATTGTTTCTTATTCAATATTTCAGTAAATGACACAGCTTTAACAGAATTATTTAGGCTGTGGGGGGTTTTTGTGGGTTTTCTTTCTTTTGTTTTCTTTTGGGTGTTTTTTTGGTTTTGTTTTGGTTTGGTTTTTTAGTTGAGAAGAAAATAATTTTTTACTTTCTCTTTTCCCAGCTCTTTCCGGACAAAGGAACAGAAAAAGGAGAGAAGGTACTTTGTCCTTCAAAATGTTTAGGGATATCTGATCTAGAAATAAAAATGAAAAGACATTAGAATAATCAGAATAAATATAATTTATTTTATATCTTACATATGTATAATCAAGTACAGTATATATTATATACATTTTTACATGTACTAACATAATATTAAAAAGGACACTTTATCCTAAAGTCAAACTTTGTACTTAGAATACCAATTCTGTTTTCAGGGTGATGTGGATTCTGTCGAAGATGCACGGTTGATTGAGCTTGATGAGTCACAAAAAAGTGAACATACAGTGTTCATAACGCCACCAGAACCTCCTGCTGATGATGGACAGGACCGAGTGCCAAAATACAGGTACAAGTTAAACAACCACAATCTAGTGAAACTAGATCGCTTATGATGTTTAACAGGGCAGATGTTCCATCTTGGTGCAAGACTCACCTTACTATAATGCTCAGAAGAATCTTTAAAAAGGTGGGAACTGCCAAGATTCTGGTAAGTTTCTGAAGCTCTGGAAGTCAATGTTTTGTGTGTATGTTTGAAGGCATGTGGATTTTGGTTTTAATTTTTCAGTAGCTTCTTGCTAACTTTATAGTAATACCTTTCCACATGTCTTCACTGTCTTTCTTCCTGTTTGAGCTGTTTATGTGTATTTTGCAGCAACTATAGTGCACTTTGTTTTACAGTGGGAATGACGGGGGGTGGGTAATGGATCTGCCTTGTACTATTGATCTGCAGCTTGTGGACCAAAAGAACAAAACACCCACTCCACTTCTGAGACTTTCATTCAGTGTTTTTCAGCCCTGTGCAGGATGTGTGGAGTTACAGTCACTGCATATGATTTCTTTTCTTCTGTCTCTCTTGGAGGTCGCGAAGGTTCTGTTCCCAGCTGTTATCCTGGTTAATCATCATCTGTGCTTCCCTGACCTTCATGGCATGGATGGCATTCTAGTTCTTGTTTCCACTGTCTATGGAGAGTTAATGGCCAAGGCATCTTTTTGTAATATCTTTGTGAATAAGACTAAACGGACCTTGCTGTCTTCTCTCCCTCGCTCCCCCTTTTTTCCCCCTCCCTACCTCCTACCCCCTGCTTCTTTATTCTCATGTTTGTCAGTTCTTTGCACATAAATTCTTTGTATGACTTTCCTGATAGCAGCACATATATGAAAAGCTTTTCTTTTCTGTTTTTTTTTTCTTTCTCTAATCATCTGTATAGCTATAAAAACTTCCCACGACTAGATTTCAAGCTCTTTGACAGGCCACAGGAGCTCAAGCTCTCCTTCAGCAGACACTCAGCTGGAAGCAGCATTTCAAATAGTCCAGCACTTATGGCAAAGAGGACAAAACAGGTCAGATGAGTCTTACTGTAATCACTGTATGAACACTGAAATATACAAAGTTTTTTTGTGAAATTGCCACTACCTATTTATAAGTTAATATTGTTAGAGGTTAGCTCTTTGTAACTATTGAGCATCAACGCTTGCAAAAGAAAGAAGCAGAAGACAGCAAGTAAAGAAATTAGCATCTGAGGTTACAGTTTATTATCAAAAACACTTTTTAAGTTTTAGACTGTAGTATAAAACAAAAGCAATTTAAAATTAGTGCTCGAATGGTGAAGGGAAAAAAAAAGAGGAGGATCCTTATGCTAGTTTTTGCTTGCAGAGAACCTTAATAACAGATTACTAAGAAGAGAGCTTCAGTTGAGTGTTTGTCCGTTGTTATTAAATGTTTACTTTTCAGGAGCCAGGATCTGAGTTAGTAATGGCTTCTAGATTCAGGATGTCACATCTTTTGTCTGCTTTTTTATCTTGTCACCCTTACAGGAGATAAAAACAGCCCATAAATTAGCCAAGAAGTATTACTTAAGTCCCCCGCAATGGGCAAAGTGTCTCTTCAGCCATAGTTACAGCCTGTGGTTTATTTGTCTGCCAGCCTATGTCAGAGTTGCACATCCCAAGGTCAAAGCACTGCAGCAGGCATACGATGTTCTAATTAAAATGAGGAAAACTGACGTGGAACCACTAGATGAGGCAAGTGTGAATAAAAAAACCTGTTATCATAAAACACGGAAATAGAAGACAAGGTACAAATATAGTGCATTTCATCACCACCACCACCAGGTTGAGCATATGTACAGTTTGACCTGTTTTAAAGACACCTTGAAATGATCTCAAAGAAGTCTGCTTAACTAGGGCAGCTGGAAATTCATTTCGTTTTTCATCATCAGTGTACTGTCAGCTGGGTCACATATTCCAACTTAATGTTGCTAATCTTCTCCCAGACTTCTTCAAGAAGGAAGTTCTTGAGTATCCTGGTTTTTAAATGCACTTCGAGTTAATGTTTTATGGCCTTACTGAACTAAAGGGATAATGGGTTTGTGTGCAGCATACCTTCTTTCAGAGGTATGCACAGGCGCACAGCAGCAAGTTATCCTGCTTTCTGTGTGGGTGTTTCCTTCCCTCCTTTATTTCGCAACCAGAAGAGCCAAGTGGAAAAAAATTAAACCTTCTCAACAATGGGACTGTTGATGTTATTTCAGCTCGTGTGATTTCCTGTTTAACTCTTGCTCCCTCTTCTGGCTGTTGAGTATTGAGTAGCTGCCCTCACAGGGCTTTCCCTTTTACGTTATGTAGAAGTTGGGAATCAGAGAAGAGCTTACGCTATTTCAAAATCCTTGTCATCAATCCATTTATGCATTTCTGTATCTTGTCAGGTCTGCTACAGAGTTGTAATGCAGCTCTGTGGACTGTGGGGTCAGCCAGTTCAGGCCGTGAGAGTCCTCTTTGAAATGAAAAATGCTGGAATACAGCCAAATGCAATCACCTACGGTTATTACAATAAGGTAACAGAAGTCTTGATGATGCATACTGGCTCACTGTTTCTGTTGCTGCTGTCACTCCCCCTGCAGCTGTTTTGAAGATTGTTTCTTACAGCTCTTCACTTGGATTTGCTGATCCTGCTGGGAAAGCAGTTGTTTTGGAAATGCTTATGGTTCACTGGATCTACACTGTATGGTTTTACACTTTTAAGTTTACATCCCTATGCTGTTTGGCTAACCAAAAATTCTGTTCAAATACACATTTATCATGTTTCCACTTCCAAGTTTTGGAACCTGTCTAGTGCCTCCACATCAAATACATCTGCTCCTAGGTGTGTGTTTTAAAGTGGCAGGATCCATGATGGATGAAAGCTGGAATTAGGCTAGCTGAAGTAGCCTCTCCCCTTTTCCTTTCTTCCAAGTTCCTGATATATCCTGGTGAAACTTCTTAGTAAAGTAAACTTTGTAAAGTCATGGGAAAAGAGATACTCCTATGGTCATTTGTTGCAGCCAAAGTATGTAAATAAGAACAAAACCCATCTTGTTTACTTAAAGAAATATTAATCCATTATTTGTTGATACTCAGCTATTGTATCCAGAGTTGTGGGATAAAAGGAACAGCTTATAAAAGGGAACAGGTCATAAAAACACAAATATTTGTCCTTCTTCACATGGTTGACAGGAAATGTCTTTTTTTGAGTATGGAAAGAAAATCTTCTCACTGTACTGTGTTTATTAGTGTAACTTTCTTACTGGTTTTGTTATTGCAATGTCTTTTTCTGTAGGCGGTCTTAGAGTCGTCTTGGCCTAGCAGTAACCGCAGTGGCATATTCCTGTGGACAAAGGTACGAAATGTAGTTCATGGCACAGCACAATTTAGGCAATGCTTAAAGAAATCAACGCAGAACCCACGAGTACCTTTGATATCAGGTAATAACTTAGTTAATATGGATTTATTTCTCTGGACAAGACCATAACATGCTTTCTGAGGGACTGCAGCTAACTTTGTGACATTTACAAGTGGAAAGTCTTTCCTGATGTGTATAGAAATTGATAATTGCCAACTTGATGCTTGAAACAGTCTTGGAACATCTTTCACAAACTGAAAAATTGTCTGAATTCTGTTGCTAGAATTTCATATTCTTATTTTGTATGTGCAAGCAAAAGTATTTACTGTCGTCTGAAGAAGTTATATCTGTTTAAAAAAAACTAAGAAGTTAAATTCTCTCTTACTAACCAGCTCTCGTTCATGTCTTTAGCTCTGCGGAGTACTACGGGTGGAAGTGTTGGGGATATGGTGAGCCATGGTAGCGTGGATAGTTCTAATGATGCTAACAGTGGGGAGCACACTCTCTTCGTCAGTGACTTAGTCAGGCTTGATTCCATTGATAATCACTCTAGCACAGGTACTAGATTCTGCTGGGTTTCAATACTAACAGACCCCCAAAAGGCTAATTTTTCTAGTCTCCTGTTGATTTCTCCTCCACAATCACTACCTTACCCTTTTGAGTCTGTAGAGAATGAAACATGGAGTTAAAGTGTGTAAAGAAAACAAAATACACCCCTGTTAAATATTACTCCTTTACGACAGATCATGCTGCTTTTTTAGTTCATGCTTTTTCTTTAGAGTGAACCATAGCAGAAATACTGTCCTGTTAAAATAAATGTCTTGCTGTGGTCTCATGAACCTTGCTTTTTATGCTAATCTTCAGAAAAGGTATGAAGCCTCTGACAAATTTTGTATTTTATTATTTTTTCACAGAAATGATAGTCTGTGTGAGTAAAATCTTTCCCTGCATTAAAGGAGTGAAAGTTGCTGAGATCATTAGAAGCTAACTCTTTAAAATGGTGTTCCTTATGGTAATCTGGAAATGCCTAATTGGCACTCCTGGAGTTAGCATGTGATGTTTGGTTATAGTAAACTATGCTTTTAGAGGCCATATTCAAGCTTCTTAGTAGTAGTTGCTAAACTTGGAAATAAATACAGAAATTATCAGAACCTTGTCATATAGTCTGTATGAGACACCCTGGGAATGGAAAGATGGGTGGTAAGCTGGAGAAAAACTCTGCCTTAAACATGGCATGCACTCTTCTAGATGAACTGGAGTAAAAAGAGTGCACAAGAAATTAATCACTTGAGATGGCAAGACAAAATTCATAGTTCTTTGTAACTTCTTTAATACCGATTACGTCCTATGCACAGTCTCAACTAAACTTTCTCTCTGTGCGTACTTCAAAACTTAATGTATAAATGGTTTTTGCACATTCTTTATGTTTTTAGTATCTCAAGCCCTTCTGTAAAAAGAACTTTGTCTGATTCCTGTGCTTCATCTGATATGCCTGTCTAGATTACTGAACTTCCCTTCTCTCTGCTCTTTGTTGCTCTGCTTTTTGCTCTTTGCTGTCTCTTGGGTGCTGCATTTGTCCTTGGCTATCACGGTGTGGGGTGCAGACTTATATGGTGTGAAGCCTTGGATGCACGTGTGCATTATTTCTACCCTTGAATGTTACTTCTGCAGGTAATTCACCCATTTATTGATAGGCTGTTTGTACTTCTGTGCAAAGTAGGGATACTAACATTATTGAAATGATGGTAGAGGGAAAATAAGGACTGAAAAATGTCAGGACCTACTTTTCTGGACCTACTTTTCTGGATAAAAGTTTTTTAATACAGTAGCGAAATGTAATTATTGGTGGCTGCACAAACTTTTAAATATGAATATTCTTTACTTTTGCTGTGTGTTGGTAAAATAGACAGCAGTAATAGGTATTGTAGGTAAATCGTGTCTGTCACTCAAGTTTTATGGAGGTTCCTAGTACTTTTCAGACTGTGTAACTTACACTTTGATCTTTTTCAATACTCTCATGCATATAAATAATCCTGTTTTAACATGTTGCTGTGGGATATGCCCCATGTAGTATTTTTGTGTTTTGCATATGCAGCAGCACTTAAGATAAAAATAATAAAGAAAGGGTAAGAGTGTCTTTCTGGGTTGTTTCCTGATTGTACAGACTTTTTGGACTACTGTAAACTCTTGTTAAGATTGAGTTACAGCTATCAAGTTTAACTGGTGTCATGGAGGAACAAACTTTTTCAAAAATGTTTAGATTTTTACTTTTTTTTTCTATCACATTTTATACTTTGCACTACAGCACAAAGATGCAGCACGGTTTATGGTACATTTCTTGTAAGGATTGTATTCATTATTAGAAGCTTACTCAGTTACTGTTGTGCTTATAATTTCATTTGAGAATTTAGCTTGCCCAGCAATGATTTATTTTATGCTAATGGGAAGGCAAAGAAATCTGAAAGGAGATAAAGTGCATTAAAAGTAGTTAGTCACTATAGTGTTCCTTAGGGAATAATTTGGTTTTAATATCATAATTAGAAAAGTAAGTTTATATTGTATTCCTTAATTATCTCTGCTGTCACCATCACCAAGTAAATCTGTGCACGGATTAGGTGCTTTGGTAATCTTACCATGAACTTTTCTGGTGGAAAAAACCAGATTAGTTTCAGTTCTTCTATTTTTCTTACTGGGGAAAAAAAAAATAGGAAATAAAAACAAATCTGAGGCATACCTTTGTATTCCTTCAAGCAGGCGGTCAGTCAGACCAGGGCTACGGATCCAAGGATGAACTTCTAAGAGGTGATGGGGATAGTCTTCATGCAGCTGAAACACAAGTAGAGAAAGATACTTCTAAAGCTGAAGACCTTATAGGAGGTTAAGTATTCATGTTTACACTGATGAAGGCTTTTTGTAATAAATCTGCTTCATGCATTAGACTACCGTGAGTACCTAATGTATTGAATTCATAATGTTGCCAAGGTCAAAATATGAGTGTATGAAATCTGGTGGACTACTTCTGTGCCCTAGATAATAGCAGTGGAATACATATAGGTAGAAAAGGCCTTTTATTAGACTAATTTAATGTAAATGGAAAAATTGGACAGGTGCTGGGGCACACAGTGTTTTGTATTCCTTTCCTCTCATTTTTGTATTTGAAAACTTGACCAATTTTTCAGCTGTACCAGTTGACCTAATAAAAGACAGTTTTTTCTTGCAAACTCTTCCCAGCTGTGGAAAATAATGGTCGTCTACTGTCTTCCATCCAGGTTTTGCTCTTAGTTTTCTGTATTTTGTTATTCTTATTACCGAATCTCTTCCATATCTGTGTTACTAGGTCCTTAAGGTGCATTAGGGCTTCTAAAGCTGTTATTAGACAAAGAGCCTGCATGAAAATCTATGAATTGCTCTTCCCACTCTACTTTTGTTAGTTGTAAAAGTACTGAGGGAAGAAACTGGCATATTTTCTAACCTTGTGAACAGCTAAGCACTCTCTGCATAATACTGTGTACTGTCATTTGTCTGGGTATTATTTCCAGGAAATGCTCAGTGCCTTGTAGGACTGATCCCTTAGGTTGTAATTACATAGGGAACAGTGTTTTGAGTTTATGTTTTCTGTAACAGTGTAAATTAGATTATTTAGTTAAATTAACTAAAGTTCTCATTCTCTTTCTTGTAGAGGTTTTTAATGAGAAATCTGATGAAAAGCAACAGCTTAATACAGAAACTCATAGTCCAACAGACCCACCTGCTTGTGGAAACAGTATTGTGAAAGTTCCATCTGGCATTTTTGATAGCAGTGGAAGGAAAAGCAGTGGTGGTAAGTCACTGGGTGAAACATCTTGCTAAAGCCCTGATCTTCTTGTGCTATAGTGTTTTGCAATCTTTTTCATGCTACGAAATGAAACAAAAGATCTGTTTGAGGTGCAGATATCTTGCATGGCAATTGCTTTCTGCCATTGTCCTTTGCAAGTGACTTAAAAGGAACCTGTGGATTCTTAGATTGTAAATTACTGTCGCGTAGATTGAAATAAAGATTTTTCCCTGTCCTGCACTGACAGTGTTTCAGTAATGTACTAGAAAAACAAAATAATTACTCTTGATTTTGTCACTTAAACCTCAGTGACCTTGGACAACTCTCTTTTTTTCCTGGCCTATATTGCCAATGTATAACTTGTAAACAGTGCATGTTATCTTTGTGCCATACAAAATTTATTTACCTATCTAGAGCTTTATAATGAAGAAGACTTATGGATATGTAAAATCCAAATCTTGGGGCTCGGTTTTTTTTTTCTGCCTTTGTGCCTGTCCTTGACTAAGGCAATGTAGTCCAGCTTCAGTGTAGCTTGATCGCAGGCAAAAAGTTGTCCAGAACCTTTCTGGCAATTGTGAGAGCTGATGACTAGTCAAGAAGCAGCATCAGTGTGACACTCAAACATCCTCTGGTAGTGGGATATGGTGCATCAGGGTCCTCAACTTAGGGAGGTTTTTGCATAGCTAACACAGCGTTCTAGGCAATAAATATTCCCAATTCCCCAAGGAAATGGGAATATTTATAAAATTAGTTTATAACTTCCACATGCTAAATTTAATGAGCTATTTCTAAACGCGGCTGTGTCATAAATGAAGTAATGCTTCTGTGTTGTGCAGACACACACAGTAAGTTTTTTTCTAGAACCAGAATGGAATTCAATGTATAGAACTCTGAATATAGCTCTGGAAAAAAAAAAAACCCCGAACAAAAAAACCCAAACTCACAACACAACAAAACAAAAACAACCCCAAACAAACAAACAAAAACCACAACAAACCCAGAGCAATCTTTACTTATAATTGTACTTTCCCTTAGTTAACAGATGTAGTACCTAGTCTGTGCTAAGTATTGGTGCAGGGAAAGGAGGTAGAAGCCATAAAAGGCTTTGACTTCAAGGAGTCAAAGCGTAGATGACTTTTGATCTGCAGGATGCCTTTGCAGCCAGTAAAATAACTTGTTAATGCTGGTGTAACTTATTAATGGATACCTTGAGGTTGTGGGGCTCCAAGTCTTCTCACCAGTAAAGAGATATGGAGATTTCACATGATTTCAGGAAATAACAGTTTCTGTGGCTATAGATACCATATAAATGTCTTTTCTCTTTTAGAAACTGGTTCTAGCCCACTGTTCATAATTCAGGATTCAGTTGAAGATACAGTCTTTGGTGATGTTTCTCCTAAGAAAACAAGTGAAAAAAGACAGAAGAGGCAGAAACTGTTTTCAGAGAGAAGCTGCAGTTTCAGCAGTGAAAGCAGA
>NW_009912366.1:33562-60511 GCF_000696875.1 Nestor notabilis
TGCTCATGAAAAAAGGCAGCCTGGACTTGCATTCTAAAGAACTGGCTATAATGATGGGAGCAGATGCCAAGATCCTAACAGCAGCTTTATCTGGGGCCAAAACTTCACCTTCTCACATGAGTAAATCCCTCAACTTTGAAAGTATCATTGACCAGGAGGTTTCTGGTGTAAGTGTCACGTGGAGTAGTGCGACTGAGAGTGATTGGGATTTGGAGCATAGGTCTTCACCAGTGCTGGAAGAACCTGGGGAGGGGCAGGAGCATCTTGAGAATGGAAGAAATGAAAACTTGACCACAATAGAAGACCTGAGCCTTGAACAATCAGTTGAGTCCAAGAATCAGAAACCAGAATCCAAAGATGCAAGTACTAAAAGGAATAGCGTTTATGGAGTGGTTAAGCCTATTGAAAGGGAAGATGTTGAAGTAGGCTTGGACCCTTTATCTTTACTTGCTACTGACAGCACACAGCCAAGGCATCCGGAACCTGAGGAAAAGTTGGTGTCACCAGTTGCAGCACGTAATTTGGCAGATGAAATAGAGAGTTATATGAATCTGAAGAACCCCTTGGGTAGTAAGTTTCCCAGCATGGAACTGCACAAGCCAGACAGGGAAGCAGAAGGCTCTGGTACACTTGGTCACTCCCAAGAAAGGAGGTCAAGCCTGCCTTTGGATCCCGTCCTGCCATTTCCCAAGTCTTATGAATGTCAGAGAAGTCCTTCTGTCTCCAGATCCAAAACATTCACTGTACGACCAAAGCAACAAACACATCTGCAAGTTCAAAAGGAACGGTCTTCATCTTTGACAGGACTGGGTCGTTCTTCTCCACATGGCTCATTAGGATCTGTTGTAACAACTTTATCCAATCTGAAGCTGGACAATATACTGTCTGGACCAAAAATGGATGTCCTGAAATCAGGCATGAAGCAGGCTGCCAATGTAGCCAGTAAGATGTGGGGAGTTGTAACTTCAGCATATAGTTACTCAGATGATGAGGCAAGTGGTTTTCAGTATGAAAAATTTGGGTAGACAAAGCTTCTGTGTACAAAAAGTTGCTTCATGAGATGGAGTTTTTATCAAGTATTGACTTTCATTAGCTCATACAAATAGCACTTTATGTATGGTGGAAGTTTTCTCTGTCATTAAAAAACACTTTTCAGACAAAATCAAATTAAATAGTCTTGATGCTGTAAACTTAAAATTTAACTTTTTTTTTTTCCCTCAACATTCCCCCTTCCCTATTTATTTATTTTTCTATATTTAAAGAAACTGCACCAGGAAACCCTACAAAGAACAAAATTATGTCATCTTAAATGATACCAAACTACTTGTTTTATTTTAAAAAATTAAGAAAAGGTTATGAAAAATCAGACACCTAAGAAGTCAGGTTGGTAAGGAATAAAGTTGAAAGTAGAAACACCCTGAGAGCTAGTAAATTTCACTTATCAGGAATTTTAAAACTAAATGTTATGGTTCTTGTGTGAGCACACTTGATTAACAGAGTCTTTTTCAGAGTAAAACAGTTCAAGAGTATAATGACACAAATGAAAGAGGAGATGGAGGGATTAATATTGTAACTTCCTTCTCTCCATATGTGTTTTGTTTATTGTGGCTCCAAACTTAGGTTGGTTTTGTAATTTTTTATCTTATAAAGGCCCCTGCTTGATCCATTTAACCCCTTGCTATGGTTTGGCTTTAAGGATCTTTTGTCTCTCCTTTTGAGGCTATTAAGGTAGATTCTTGTTTCCTTTTTCAAATTTTTCCTCCATTTCCCAACCTTCATGAAACATGTGAAATGGAAAGATAGCTCTCTGGCTTTATTTCTACATGAAGAAAATTTAACTTATGTTACTAATAGGGTCTTTTCTATTAAATAAAAAAAAATATTTCTTACTAGTATTGTTTTTAACCTGATTTTGACTGTGACAGTGAAAACTCACTCATTAACTTTGTTTCCTAAGTTTTTTTCCTGTGACCTGGGTTTTGCTGTGTGCCATTCTATTATGCTTGCCTGTTCTGTAGAATTTTGTTTAATAGCACATCTTAATCTCTCCTCAGCATGATTTAATTTCCATCGAAGATCTTCCAATTCTCGCCTGTTTTATTTCTGCAACTTCTTGGTTTTAATATCCTAATTTTTGTACTTCATTGCATCTTGTGGCTTAGTGACTGTGTTATTGCTGCATCATTTCAACTGATGCATTTTATGCCTGTTTTCAATTCTGTAAATTTCACTTTAACTCAGACCTTTTTTTCTGATAATTCTTTAATTTTGAGTAATGTCTGCCAAATCAAAATTTTTGCATCATTTTTTCTGTTTCTCATGTAATGAAGACAATTATATTCCAGTTGCTTTGTTGTTCAGTTTGATCCTCAGCTAAGTATTTTTGTTCATGAAGCCTTTCATTTTCCCAATATCCTTCTGGTTTGTCCAGTATCTCCTCTTTTTGGGGTTGTGTAGATTTATCTTACATCTAATAATTTTTTTACATCAGGTGTTCGTCTCAATCTGCTACTTTAATTCTTTATTTATTAAGATAAAAATGGAAGTCAAATAATCAATCTGGAAGTACTCAAAAATACTATTTTTCTTCTTGCGTACTAAAGGAAGAAAACAATCGACCAGACTTTAACTTTCCTGCTGGTTTTGAAGATAATATTTTAGGAGATAATCCGTCACCCAGAACTGGTGTCCCAGGGCTAATTACAAATGAGCTTGCACAAAGCACTACTAGTCTTGGCAGCAGCGGTAGCAGTGGAGATGCAGGAAGACAGCATTACAGTGCAGGTGAGATTGGGGGGGGGTTGGTTTGTTTGGCTTTTTTTTTTAATTATTTTTTTTATTTTTTGTTTTCCCCTCATAACTTTTTTATAATATAACAGGGAAAACTAATATGTGTGAAATGATTCATAACAATGAAAGCTATGGTAATTTGAAATTATTTCAAACCCTGAAGTACAAGCAAATTTCTACTTCCATTCTGTACTTCTGTCTTGGAGTAGTAAATAGCTAATGCTTCTCTTTGTTGAATGTTTAAAAAGTTGATACAAAACACAGGGATTTAACTGTAAAAATCCTTCTGTGTATTTGATAGGAAGATTCCTAGTTAGTTGTAGCCAGGAACATGTGTTCAGTTGTGGAAAGTCATAATATCCTGAAAGTTCTTGAAATATTAATACAGAAAAGCAGAGCAGTGTCCAAGAACTTCAAAACTGCAAAATAGTTTCATAACTAACAGAGGCAGATCTTTCAGTGAGGGGAGGTGGAAATAAAAAATAAACAAACAAAACGAACCCCACAGCCCCAGGGGCCAGAAAAACCAAAGCAACACACACAAAAAATTCTTAAGTTTTACTGTGGAATAAGAGGTAATGGGTGCATACTTGATTTGAAGTTGTGAAGGTAAATAGATTAATGTATATGCCTATTGCTAAATTGTCCTTCCCTTCCTCCCCCAAGTTCTAAAACTGCATGAAGTAAAACTAATAATTTTCAGTTCAGATTTTATTCTTCATTTGAGAAAAAGATGTGTACTGAATCAGCTGTGGGTTTGGTTTACCTTTCTTTGCAATACTTTAATGATGTGAATATCATAAAGCCATGTGCATCAAGAGAAGACAAACTATTTTGTGGACTGAAGAATATGTAAAATTTGTTCACAAACGTGAACTTTAGCTGAAGAAGCAGTGGAGCCTTCTTTATGATGAGGGGTCTCTGGTATTTTTTTAATAGGAAAGTTTGACTGGGCTTGTCAGAGGAAGTAATGCTAATAGTTTTGCTTTCTAAAACTGATTCCAACCATTTTCTTCTGGTAAATATATTCCAACTCCTTTTTCTCTTCTCCTGGGCAAAGCTCATAACCCTAAAACCCCTACCAAAGAAGGATTATTTGTTTTACTGCAATGTTAGCCAGAGAAAACTTTAGCACAGTAATGGCATATTTGATATCGTGTGTCTTCCCTGATGCTGTCTTTCTGTTTGTCATTTACATATGGATGTATCATTCAAGAAATCTTTAACAACTTTTAGAAGTATATAATATTGAGCAATCTTACTGCTCTTTGCCATTCTTCATTCTTTCTTTGTACTTTTCTTTTACCAGTTTGTGATACATTGTGTTAGACCAAAATAACTTCTAAATGTTAAACACAAAAATTACATTAATCTATCTTGTAATTATAGTATCAGCAAAGTTACAGAGCTACACATATCTTTGAAGATCTTCTGGTACAATTTTCTGTCTTGGTCGAACAGAAATTATTTTCTTTAGGGACAGGTGAATTAACTCTTTCCTTGAATAGAAGACCCGACCCACACAACTCTTTCTGTGCAGGTGAAGTTTCATTGCCAAGAAGTATGAAAGTTCAAGATTCTGAGAAGTCAGAGCAAAGCTCTTCACATAATACTAGCCTATCCAGCATTTTCCAGAACTATGCAATGGAGGTAAGATTTATAAACTTATCCAGCCAATGTCCACCACACCACTATAAATGTGGTTTTTTGTGTTTGATTAGTTTGCTTGTGGGATTTTTTGTTTGTTTGGATTGGTTGTATTTTGTTTTCTTTTTTGGAGAAGCAGACATGCATTTAGTTATACAATTCAAAGCAATTCATATACGCTGGAGGCTTCATAGAAGTGAACATTGGCAAATGCTAAATTCATAGCATTTCAGGGTAATGTTTATTCCAGGTCTGAAAATATCAAACAAAATCAAATTATTAGTATTTGCATTTCATAGATAAAACTTATGTGGGCAAGATAACTCAAGTATGGTAAGTAAGCGGTGATGAACTCATGCCTTCCAGCTAGCATTCTGATACCTGTTAAACCCCTGTGGATACTAAACCTATAAAGCCAGTTATTAAAGAACACGGAAACAAGGCTGATAATATTCATTCTTTACTGTTTTAGGTATTGATGTCTAGCTGCTCTCAATGTAGAGCTTGTGGTGCTTTGGTTTATGATGAAGAAATTATGGCTGGATGGACAGCAGACGATTCAAACTTGAACACTACCTGTCCTTTCTGTAAAAGTATCTTCTTACCTTTACTTAATATTGAATTTAAAGACCTACGTGGCTCTGCAAGGTTAGTGTGTTTTATAAATACTCTTTTCTGCCTTTGCACTTGCACATGGCTGTATTTTTTTCACAAAAGGATCTTAGTTATCTCTTGCAGTATTTTTGTCTAAATGTTTGCAAGAATGTCTGCATATTTGATGGTCATGATTGTACTGAAGGAAATTGTAAGTCGTGTATGCTACTGCATTTCATTGTAAAATAGCCAAAAAGCAAAGAACCAGTTGCCTTTTTTGCTTTTCATATTTTCTTTCTAAGCATAACTGAACAGAAGGTATAAGTTTGTTTTTGTTTAGCTTTTAAAATAAAGCTAATGGATCATGAATTTTAAAAGCATATAAAGTAGTTTTTAAATCTGTCAGCAAAGAATTATTCCCAAATTAAGTTTACTAGCAGCTTTTAATTACAGATGATGCACCTTACTGTTTCTCCAGTAGTTCTCCAGTTTAAGCTTCTATACTTACTATTTTTACCTTTTTTAATTGCACTGGGAAGGCTGGAACTTACTTCAAGGTAATTTAAAATGGATTCTCACTGTAGTGGTTATTATTGTGAAACAGAGCTTCCATTAGTGTTCTCTAATGCTGAAACTGAACATCTGTAGAGTGTACTTAAAAGAACTTAGCAAAGCCTGACACATTCTTGCTGTCTTGTACCTTTAATGGTGTATGGTCTCCTAGTCAGTAATGTCACTTTACAGTAACAGCTATTTTCAGTCATGTGTCAGCTATTGATATATTGTTGCTGGTGGGGAACCATGATAAACTAAGGTCACTAATGACTTCCAGCATAGGATTTCTTCTTTTGCAGATCAAATCTCTGTGTTTGTTTACTCTGCCTACATAACTTACATTGATCAAGCTTTTTAATGTTGTGTTTCCTTATTTTTATTACCTTTTGAAAGTAAATGGAGAGATTCATAACTTTTTTAATGACTTTATGCTTACATCTTACTCTTTGTATTTCTCTCCCCTCCTATTCATGTCATAACTTAGCTTTTTCCTGAAGCAAAGTACTTCAGGAGATAGTTTACAGAGTGGTACCCTTCCATCAACCACGGATCCCCTAGAGCAGAAACTGTTGTCCAGTCCAGCTGTTGCTGACTTGATCAGTTTTTCAGATCACCCACAGTCCAGCCACACCATAGCTGAAGAAACTGGCTCTGCAGCTGAGCAGAGGTAGGTAAAACAAGGATTTAGTTCCATCAGGAATGTATCAACACTTCCAGTATTTCTCCTCTACTTTAAAGATCCACTTATGTACCAAGTATGGTAAAGTGCAAGTTACAAAGTAACTTGATGATCATCTGTTTCCTCTTACTCTTTTCACATGCCTTAAGCATACTTTTATCCATTTTAAGTAAGCTGGTTACACTAAATGAGTGAGTTTTAGAGCTACAAATCTAGAAATAAATCTTCAGGTTTATCTGCTAATGATTAATAGGTAAAATAAGTGTTGTTAGAACACACCTTTTAGAGACACATAATTATAAGCATTACTTCTCCTTTCCTTGTGTTTGGAATTTAACAAGAAGGACAGTGCATAATGGTGACAAATAAGTCCATTTGCTGAAACACCCTTTTTTGAGAGAAAAGTCTTGGTGCACTTGACACTAGTACAGAGCATACATTCTATGACAAATATTACTGATGTAAAACTGAAACTCAGAAAATAATGCCACCTTTGAAACAGTTTGAGGAAAGAAGCTTTAAGAAAGTTTCATGTTGGAAGAGGGAAGAAAGAAGCATTAAGAAGGTTTCATGTTGGAAGAGGGAAGAACTGAAATAGGGCTGCTGTGAATTGTGACTTTTTTGATGGAATTTGTTAACGTTTTGTTGTAATTGGTAGTAAATCATATGACAGTTGCTCTGCTTATGACAGAGAAAGTAAAAATAAGGGGAATGAGGAACATAATCAGAACAAGAATATAGAATCATAGAATAGTTAGGGTTGGAAAGGACCTTAAGATCATCTAGTTCCAACCCCCCTGCCATGAGCAGGGACACCACACACTAAACTATGTCGCCCAAGACTGTCCAACCTGGCCTTGAACACCGCCAGGGTTGGAGCATTCACAACTTCCTTGGGCAACATATTCCAGTGCTTCACCACCCTCACTGTGAAGAATATGATTCCTTATTAATAGGGAAACTTGGTTTAGGATACTTACTTGGCAGCCTTTGGCAGCCTTTCTCTGCTTTTTTCCTGTTGCCATAGGAATGCTGAATAGTTTCATGTTAGCATATTCTCTTCTAAAATCCAAACAGTGATGTGGCAGAAGAAGAGAGTAAAGATCCTAGAAGCATGAAGACAGCTGCCAATAATCCACCAAAAAGGGGAGTGTCCTTGACTCGGAGCCACAGTGTTGGAGGTCCACTGCAAAATATTGATCTTTCCCAGAGACCATCTCATGGAATTTCAACAGTTAGTCTTCCAAACAGTTTGCAAGAAGTTGTGGTAAGTCTAGAAGCTGCACATTCAGTTGCCAGAAGAAAACTGAATGCAATGAACTTACAATGGGTAATGTTCTATTACTATCTTTCTTGTCCATTTGGGAAATGGAAATGTCCAAGCACATTTTCATGTTCTTCTGACAAAAAAAAAAAAAAAAAAAAAAAGAAAATTTTGGTTCAGTTAATCTAAAATTGGGGGGGTTTAGTACATTGTACAAGTGGTGTTGCTTGATTGAAATATTCTCTCTAGCAGAATGAAGCTAGTCTTTGTCTTTCTAAGACTGGAGGTTTGTTTTAAAAATAACTCAACTTCTACAGCAGACTGAACACAATAGTACAAACAGCACACTGTTGCAAGAGTGAAAGTTTGTTCCTTTTCCAAGCATTTACTTACACTCTTCCTATATGTTCTACCAGGCTTACCTGTTGAGTGGATAGGAGAAGGTAGGAGGCAGTATTGAGACTTATTATTGCATATGAAATGAAGTTTTTCTCCTCTCTCCTTGTGTTTTTTATTAGCAGGAAGCTGTCTTGAACATGTGAATTCATGATTCAGTTCCACAGCTGATGTAATTATATTTCTACATTTCTGCAATCTATATTGCCACCAGCTTATATAGCTTGAAACTGCACAATCAGGAACAAGTTATAACAAATGAGCATTTTCTCTTTTTCACTTAATAGAGCTTAGGTGATTGTTGTTTAAAGTTAAGAAACACCTCAATCATCACAACTGTTGATGCTATTAAAGTTATTGTGTATTTGATTTCTTACAAATATCAAAAGAAACTGTGCAATGGGGAATTGCACAGGGCAATTAATTAATTGCACAGGCAACTCCAGGGCAAGTAATCCTGAAAAGTATTTCTGGAAGAAAAATGTTTGATTCTGTAAAAACCCACGGTTTTCTTTTGTGTGTTTTGTTCTATTTTTAGGATCCTTTAGTAAAGAGACCTAATCCTCTCCCTGTATCTGTGCCCTACTTAAGCCCTTTGGTACTGCATAAGGAGCTTGAATCACTGTTGGAAAATGAAGGAGAGCAAGTAATTCATACATCCAAATTCATCAATCAACACCCCATAATTTTCTGGAACCTAGTTTGGTATTTCCGACGGTTGGATCTACCTAGCAACTTACCTGGACTCATTTTAACATCTGAGCACTGTAATGATGGAGTGCAGGTAAGTGGCTTCCTCCTATGAGAGCTGCAGGTATTAGAAGTAAGCTACTTTTGAGAGTTTAGTTCAAAAGAAGTAGGTAAGTAATACCTCAGTAGCTTGGATCTAGTTTCCTGGTTTTATAGTGTAAGTAGAAAGGTTTGTTTTCCACGAGGAATCCTGAAGTAAGATGAGTGAAAACAGCATTCAAATTCTAATCAAGCTGTTCTCCTCTAAAAAGCCAGAGGGTAAGATTCATTAAAGAGAAGGCTGATACATGGAAGGAAACAAGATGTATCTGTTCAGAACTCACAAATAGCAATACATTGTAATCCACATAGTGTGGGTTGCATACTTCAGTATATCAACCTTTTAAGTTATTACTCAGTATTTTTTGTTCTTTTCCATTAATAGGTTTTGCTATTCAGAGTTCACTGAGTTTCAATACTGTATGTGTGGAACAAAAGAGCATAGAACAGATGCTATCTTTTGAGTATTTTGCTTTTCCCATTTGAAGGGAAACCTATATTATTTGTGTATGTAATTAGCAAATTTTACATGCGTGCAAAAAAGTAGTGTTTTCCTGTCTACTTGTATGCACTTTAATTTTAATATTTTCTCCCTCAATTTTCAAAAAAACCCAGAACCCTGGAACCAAGAACCATTTTCCAGGCAATGTAGCTGAAGATCAACACTAGTGAAATCCAAAGCATGCTGACTAAATGCAATGCATTAGCAGGGTAAACCACAAGATGGGGCTTAATATCTGTAATTGCTTGTTTAAACTGACATACTAGTGGTAAATTTTTCTTACTCACTAAGTCTTACTATATTAGCAATTCCAAAGGCACTTAATTTTATAAAATAACTACAGATCTAATGTTTTGTGTGCCATATATTTTACTGGCAATAAATGGCTCATACTTGTATGCAAACACAAATTCTTCCTGCCTGTTGGGAAGAAATACAAAGACATGCATACCAAGTCTTAATCAGGTTAGAAAATACTGCGGTGTGGCATGATAAGTAGTACAAATTAAGCAACATATTTAGCGCACAAAAACCAATTTTTGATACATACTCATACAAATTTGCTTCAGGTATCTGTAGAAAACTGAATGGTCTTCATACATTAGGCTAAACTAGAAAAGGCAGTTAAATATTGCAGTACTTGTGATTTTGCTCTAGGTGAGTGAAGTTTTCTTTAGAAGACATCAACTGTTCCTGTTTGATGG
Organism: Nestor notabilis; assembly: GCF_000696875.1. NCBI lineage: Eukaryota > Metazoa > Chordata > Aves > Psittaciformes > Psittacidae > Nestor > Nestor notabilis. Next base: position 43,483 of record NW_009912366.1, read on the forward strand.
ATTTAAGATGAATAAAGTAAACCTTCTTTGTAAAAGAGCAATTTCTTAAATTATGAGACTGTACTGATGTTTTAAAAACTTCTTCCCATTCCTCATGTTTTTTTAGCTTCCTTTGACATCTCTTGCTCAAGATAGCAAGCTAGTATACATCCATCTTTTGTGGGACAATATCAACCTCCACCACGAGCCAGGGGAGCCCCTGTATATATCTTGGAGAAACCTCAGTAAGTAAAACAAATGTTACAGAAAGCAGAGAGAGGAGAGGCTGTGGAAAACCCCCTTTGTTTTGTAGTGTCGAAGTGTACACAGCCCATCAAATTGGAAAGCTTTTTTAGTGTGTGAGGCATCTGCAATCCCTGAGGTACTTAACATAGTCTCAGTGTCGAATTATGAATATATCTTACTAATCTGTGTAAAAAGGTATGTTACCTGTTCTTTATATGTCATATGGTTATAAATAGGGTGGGAGGATTTGCTCTAGATATACTGCTAAATAATCTTCACCTGATTTGAATGTTTAGCTCCATTATCTAGTTATATCTATGCAGGCATGAAAAAGACAGATGTATTACAAAAAAATGATCTTGTGTTTCTATAACTGAATGGAAGGTAGCAAGTCCCATTAATACGTGTATTTGGCAGCCTACTTGGCTGTCAAAAAGAAAGCAAGCCTTTGTCTACCATAACTTGATTTGAAAGGAAGAAAACCCAGGCAGACTACTTATGAAAACTTGGGATTTCATTACTTCTGATCAGCAAAAATCCTTTGTTGACACAGACATCTCAGTCTGTGCTGTTTGATGAGAAAAATTTCTTTGATAAGAAATACGATGGTGTTTTCTTTTGTTGTACTTCTTTTCCATTGTGTAAAAATAACCTTCTTGGAGTGAACTTAGTTTTTGAAACTAAAGTAGAACAATAAATCTGAACTAACAAAGCATCACAGCCAACCTCGGATGCTCGATACTCTTCAGTCTCTTGTATTTCTCTGTCATGTTGACAGCTCTTGCACACAGGTAGTTGATACATCCAGTCACTTTTGTGGTGGAATAAAGACCATAAGCAGACAAAGCCTTTCCATTGTAAAAATTTCTGTAGATTGAGAAGTTCTGTATATTAACCTTACTTTCCAAAATACCTTCTTCTTATTAAAGTGAAAAAAAAATTACATCTTTAATGTTTAATAATCTATACGATTGCATTTTCCAGATTCTTCTGAAAAGAGACCCTCCACACTGGCAGAAGATCAGCAGGCAACAAACACTTTGTTGGAGAACATTAAACTAAGTATTCAACACAATAATGTTGTTAAACCAATCAACCTGCTTCTACAGAAAGTTAAGCCAGATGTGAAACGACAGAGGTAAAGGGGTAATCTCTTCTTATTTCTCCCCACTAAAAGTTAAACAAGATCAGACCATATACACTTCATAATGAGAATTCCGTAAAGACCTCTTGAAATACTCATTTTTATTTTGTGTCCACCAAATGCTGTGTATATTTGTTTATGCCTGTGATTACAAACAGATGCATTCTGTAGCTAGATGCATAATTCATCCAAATCAAATGAATAAATACAATTCTTTGATCAAAATGAACATTTTACAAATTAATAAGAAAAACACAGATCTTGGTGCTGCTCTAGGTCTAGAAAATTGATAAACGTAAGTGTGCATTATCCTGTTGCAGTGTCTGGAATATTCTCCAAATGACCTAGTTATAACTATTGGAATCCTACCAGCCTGGAGTACTGGCTCAGAAAAGTGTATACAGCATGATCCACAAATAAAGGGAGACATGTAAATAATGCTTCTACTGTACATTTTGCCGTCTGCACTGCAATTCAGAGAGGGCTTTGTTAAAAAGCAAGCCTCTGAATTAAATTACTGGAAATATAAGATGTATTCAAAGTTTATCATGCTAAATCATCTCTGCTTCTGTGGTTCGTAGTTACTAAAAAAAAAAAAAGTAGTAATCTGCCTACAGAAGAATATTCATGAGTTCCATGACAAAAAACATTAATAACCAATTGCTTAGTGATATCCAATTCTGAGATAGGTCGTGACATTCTGAAACAAAAAATGAAGTATGGGTCATCTGAAATAATTCTGCTCCCTGTACTTCACCCTCAGGCAGAAATGAGTTAATAAATAAGTGGTGCTTAATTTTATATTTCTCGTTTTTCTGGAGTTTTTATGGCACATTTGGCAGGGGGGTTTTTCACAGAAAACGTAACCGCTGGGATTTGGCAGTACTGTATTTTTATGAGTTAAGGAAAGATACTCAGGCATGAGGAAACCTTAAGCTAGCAGTCATACAGATCAGTCGCTTTCTTCACAAGTAAGATTAACAGAACAGTTGCAGAAATTCTATAATTAAAGATTTGCATCTTCAACATTGACTTTGTAAATTTATGGTAGTTGGTGCTTTCATTGACTTGCCCTTCAAAATACTTCCTAGGAGTTTTTACAGAGAAATTCTTTTCCTGTCTCTGGTGTCTCTTGGAAGAGAAAACATTGACATTGGTAAGTAAAAAATACTATGAAATGCATGTGTCTGCGTATAAAATATATGAATACTTTATGTGAAAACTAGTGTATATAATCGACTTTTCATCCATGAGTTTCTGAGTAGCTTCTCAATTGCTGTGTTTTAATGAAAAGTGCTGTGCTGTAACTCTTCAAGAAGGTGTTAGTTTTATGGAAAAGTAATTCAGATGGGGCATTAATTTTGGCTTTGAAACTAGTAATCAGCTGTTTTAAACAAAATTTGTTAGCTTGAAGCTTTAATTCCTTATGTCTGAAAACATGTTCCCAGTTCTGTCCATCTTTCTCTGACCTACATGTTAGACATATGTCATCTAGCCACCTGATTGCCCACCCCTTACTCATCTCCTCTACCTTGACTTCTGTTTGGTACTATGCAGGCAAAGGGACTTCCTTATGGGATGTGACAGGGGAAATACCCTAGGAACAGGCAAACTGAACTGCAATAGAAGTAATGGGTGTCCACTGTGATGTGTTGTGATGCTCCAATGTGAAAATACTTTTCAGGTTCACCGAGAGGAGAACTTGGGAAAAAAGAAAAATCAGTGGCTAGTTAAGATAATTAATATTGTTATTATATAAAAATCATCAAAACAGTCTTGGTGTAGTGGGTGCTTTACAGGATTTCTTCAATAACTTCAACTATGCTTTTCTATTTCAGAAGTCTTTGATAGTGAATACAGAATTGCACATAAAAATCTACCAAAGGAAGTTCTTGAAAAGATGCAGAAAATAGATGCTCCACCAAGCAGCAGGGTTGAGTGTTGTAGGAAGTGCTTTGGAGCACCTTTAATATAAAAATGAGGAAGACACACTCAACTTCGGTGTGACAAAAGTAGAGGTGAACAAACCAGGAGCATAGTGATATATACACTTTGAATCCCAAAAGGTGATAACCGAGCAGTTTGTCAAAGCAATTTCCTTGAGATACATCATATACTTTTGTCTTTCATCTCATGAAACAGAGTGTAAAGTATGTTAAAATGTTTTAAAACTATATTAATAGGGTGAGCTGGTTTCAGTGATTCATCTGCTTTTTTTTGCTGTATATATTTTCTTGTTGTTCCTCAGATCCTTCTCCCACAACATGAAGTTGTTCAAAAAGGTGATGATAGAACAGCATATAGTTACTGACTTAAGAGCCACCGATATTTATGTATTTTAATGAAATACTTTTCCTGCCACAGAATACTTAGATTCTTCACTACTACTTCAAGATTGCCTTTTTACCTAAAGTAAAGGCAATTTTTCTTGGTGTGCAGTATGTATGAATGTAAATACTTGAGTCCTTGCATTGGAAATGGCAATGCACTTGCTTTTGTCAGATCACAGTACCTAAAATTGCTACCCTTTTCCTGACCCTCGTCCCAGTCTCAGTATTCTAAATTATCTTTGGCTGACCTTTTCATAATTTATGTCTGCAGCTGTAAAAACCACTCAGTTTTTCTGTGTTCTCTATCTGACAAAGTAAAGATCCAATGAACATACTGCTGCTTTCTCCAAGAGAATGATGGGCTTCTACACGAAGCAGCTCAGAAATGGATGGTTTTCTAAAGAATTTTTTAGGAAGCTTTAATATGGCATTAGAATATATACAGGGTTTGTTAAACAGATGCTGTCTGAAAAGAAATTATGCTCTATACTGTATGCATGTGTGCTTAAAAGGTATCTTTTCCTTGAATTCCTTATCACCCTTTTCCATGGTTTCGCACTAGCCTGTGGGTTAATTATTTTGCACTGATAGTCCAAATTCAATATTTCAAGTAAAATGTATTTGTAAATGTGGTCTTTGAGGTGTGTATTAGCACAAATGAAGTGCTTGAGTGTATGATCGGAAAAGATGAATCCATCTTTTGGAGTGCTTCTAGTAGATAAGACACTTCCTCACCTCACATTCTAACTAACTCCAGCAGTCATAGTCTTGGCAAGAGCCTGGATGCTGATCAACAATTCGAATGTTTCTAATGTTTCTATTACTTGAGGAATAGGATAAGATTGATTCCTTTTTTTTTTTTTTTTTTTTTTGTTTTAAATTTAGTGGTATGTCTTTTCTGGTGAAATTATTCCTAGAGTTGGGGGAAAAAAGTAAGATTTGTAGCATTTTAAAGGAGCATAGCTAAAACTATAACCACATCTCAGTATGAATGTATTTACTTCGTACTACTCTCTTTCTTAAAATTATGAGGGACGAAGATCTGTCTGCAACAGCTTTTACATGAAACAAGAAAGCTAACTCTTGTTTTTTCATGAGGCTGCAGCAAAGGATTTGCACTGTTCATGACAAAATATATTTGTGTCATAGACCAATTTCCTTGTATTTTGTCTAGAAGTGCTGATCCAAAGTTAGTATGGGGATATTGTCTGGACAGATTCTCTCCTAATGAAAATACTGTGCTTTCTCAAGAATTAAAAGCAAGAAAGCTCATAGTGACTTTGTTTTTAGTTTGGGGTGTGGGTTTTTTTTTCATCCTGTATTCGTTGGGTTTATGCATGGTTGCTTGCAGATGTCTGATCTACATCACAATGGAAGTGTAGAGCTTGATTCTTCATATTTTCCTTTCTTCTCCAGTTACATAATTGACATGCACAGTTCCATCCTTTCAAGGTAAAAGTCTGTGTGAAGCATTCATCCAAACAACTTTATACTTACACAAATCAAACCAGCAAATTTTCCTGTGTTGTTCTATACTGATCTTAAACATACAGCTATACAAAGACAGTTTTTAAGTGTTAAATGGACAGATCATATGATTATGTGATGCAATTTGCAAAGAATCAAATTTTAGTTATCCTTAACTTCTCCTGGCTCATTAAATTACAAAGAAAATCTGTGCAGTGAGTGCTGTTTTAGGTAATTGGTGACATCTAAATTGTTTTAAACCATTGTAAATAACATTTTTATAAACTGGATCCTTTAAGAGATCACTTTTATTTCAAAACAACCTTTCCATCTATTGCTGAAAATACAGATTAATCAGGCAATAGTTTTGTAGAAACAGCAAAGCAGGTTGTGTCCTAAATGTTAGACTTTCCCCAAATATAAACACTAAACAAAACAAAAACCAAAACCCAAACCAGCAATTTCCCCCTCCCTGCCCCAAGATAACAACAAAATAAAAACCCCCAAACTAAAGCCTGAAGGGAACACAACAACTGCAGGATTGAACTTGCTTTGATTTGTTCCTTCATACTGGCATTTCTGTACACTACAAATTAACTTCTATTCCTTGCATATGTACCTAGATTTCAGAGTGGTAGAAGTCCTGCATGTAACTACTTGAAATCTTCAATCTGCGTACTGAAATTAATTCTTTAATATAGAATGACAAAAGTGCTTACTCTTTATAATGTGGATTTTTTAATGCCTAGTTTTAATAGCTAACTAATCAGCTGGTTCTTGAATAAAATCTGTAGTTCAAATGAAAAGTAATATCTCTGAAAGCAGTTTGTTTATTAAATTTTCACATAAGAAGATGCTTTTTTTGGGGGGGGAAAAGTTCAGAAAAATTTGAAAGGAATTAAGATCTGAGTATTTTTTCCCTAGTTGCTTTCTCTCCTTGCAAATGCATGATGGCACTCCCTATTCGTTCTTTGACTTTTGGGTCTCCTACAGAGAGAGACTGCAGGTTTTCCTACACAAACTTTCTGAGATACACGCTTCCCTAATTTGAATGCTGAAAGAACTGAGTGTGCATAAAACAAGGGCAGGCCATAAAATGTGTAGCATGGCTCACATGGTCAAAAATCTGGCCAAAAACAAATAAGTGGGTTTTGTGAGTGCATTGCAAACACTTATGTCTCTCTGAAGGCTTAGTAAGTTCTTCTGTGGTAGTAAACAGCATGCACGTCTTGGGCTACAGAGGAATGACCTAGCTACCTATGAATGCTCATTATTAGTGGACACTCCACTCCTAGTAATCCAAATTTGTCTGAATCCATAATGCGTGAATGAGATGGACAAAGTGTTGTGAAGGAGGGGTAAACTGTTTTCCTCTCAGTGTAAGCAGAAGAAGATGCATGTTGCTCACTTGCAAAGCCCTAACCTCCATATACTCTTTGTAGTTGTTCAACAGCCAGTGCTCAGGAGATGGCTCTCCTGTGTACATTTTGGAATTCTCATGTATAAACGTGAAGAAAAAGGTTGCAGATCAGTAGTAACTTCAAAGCCTGCAGTGTGTGCACAAAGCAAGGGTGTAAACCAGAGTGATTACATGCATGAATGTAAACTGTTAATGAATTTCAAGTAAGCCCAAGAACTTGGAAAGTTTGTGTTGTAATAATAATTATCACAGAGAAGCTTCCTTGAATTGTTGCCTTAAAGATATTGAACTGCAGCCAGTTATGCTGAGAAGATTGCACCTTTCACCTATCTATAAAAGTTACCTATAGTTTATGTTCTAGTTTATCAAAATAGCTGGTTTTTTGTAGAATTAAAACATCAAATGGAGTCTTACAGGTTTTGTTTTTCTTTAAATCAGGATTCCTGAGTGACAAAGATTTCTTTATAAATTATGTTCTGCCACATTATCAAGACATAAGATCTTTCAAAACCCCGTGGCTATAGGAGACTAATGTGGCTGTGGTATTGGCACAGTAATAGGTACCAGCTTTTACATGTTACTAGAAGCATCTCTGTGTTACTTATAGTCATACCCTGTTTTCACATTTTGTATAACTCCAGTTTAGACAATAAAATTTTAATGGAAAATATTTTATTTAGTATATGTGTTTCAAACTAAATTAATTTGTTTTGCAAGTAACTTAGCCTTGTTCCTAGTGGAATTTTACATTGGTTAAGCTCAAGCTACGTTGCACTTGTGAATGAGTAATTTTTATTCCATTTTAACTGTGAATTAATGGATTTTTGTATTGCTGCAGCTAGAAGAGTATACCTTTCACTGAGTTTACTGCTTTCCTTGAGTAACTGCAACATAGGGGATATTTTCAAAATGTATATTAAATTAGATCATAGAAATTATATTTTTAAAATAAATTGTTAAAATGTAAGTAACTGAAGAATCCACTCAATAGTTTTATCTTTTTAAAACTTTTAATTAAACAATTATTTCAATGCAGATAACTTGATTAAATGGTAAGCAGGTCATCTTATTCACATAACTGTACATTTTCAACAAAAGGTTTTTTTCTTTTAACTAATAAAAACATTAAAATGCCTTCTGTATGTCAGCTGTTCATTATGGACCTTTTTAAAAAAACACACACACACACACACACCCCTGCAACTTTTAAGTCTTAAAACTGAATGGTTGAATTGACTCCAGATCTGTATTCCACTGTGCTGTATATTGTAATGCATATGAGGAGAGAAATGGATGGTCTTTCAGTGTCTGCATCAGTGGTGCAAATAAAAGGGATTGTTTGCTGTTTTTCAGAAGCACATTGAAGTCCTTTTAGGAGCTTAAAATAAACTGTATTGTAATGAGGATGAAAGGATGTTGTGTGAATAAATTATGAATTAAGTGAGCTGGGAAGTTTAATGCAATAAAATTTGCACTATTTTAGAAACTGTTTTGAACTGTTGAAAAATGGCATCCATTTATTGTGCTTTGATTAACAAATCTTTCTCTGTAATGTTTTTGTACATTTGACAAATATTTCTTGAGTTTAAAAGGGCACTCTGCATATTCTGAATTATGTATAGATATCCTAGATTAAGAAACAATTTCTAATGTATTTCCCAAAATAAAATATATATGCATCCTGTGTAAAAATTGTTCGGCTTTCTTGCTATTAGTAGTTACCTGCTTGACAGAATTTAATCTTAAATGCAAATTCAGCCTATAGCTGGGCAAAAGCAAAGCTGTGCTTGGTAGATCACTTCCCACAAGTTCTGGTGCCCCCATTACAAAGCCACCAGCTTTGTAATGGGGGCACAGAGTGATGCTTTCAGTGACACATCCTGGCTTGCAAGAGACACTGTTGGACCTCCTGCCTCAGAACAGACCTGCAGGTTTACACATGCTGTCCAGACTTTTAATCTTTTTCTTTTTCTTTTTCTTTTTTGTTTGTTTTGTTTTTCAGGGGAGGGGGAAGGGGTGAGGCTGGGATGAACTTTAAGCAGTAGAAACTGACAGTTACTGTCAAATGCTTCAGCCCTTCACAGTGGCGTATCTTTCAAATTCCTTCATGTATGGCAGCCATTTTATTAATCTGTTAGTAAAAATAAGAACACCAAACCCTAAATACCTCTCTGCAGAAACTGATATACATAGCACAGACTGGTAGTCTGTGGGAAAGATTCATAATAAACTCGTGTTTCAGGCCTGTTTTTAAGCAGAAAGTTCATGAACAGAAGTTCATGAACAGTTAGGCTTCTGGACTTTCTCAATTTTGTCAGCATCACAATGACTTTGCTTGTTTTCCTCTGGATGCTTTTGTCACTGTGGTCTTTTTAGGAATGTCACCTGCTAAAAATACTTCATTGCCTTCCTAATTCACTGCCTTGGATGTCGCCTATTGAGAGGGGAGGATGGAGGAGAGAGAGGGTAACAGGCAGAAAGCAACACAAATTTGCATTTGAGGAATCCCTGAAGCAGCATGAACACAGGACTGGTTTAAAGCTTTAGTCAGGAGGCAACTGCTGTGTCCTGTGCCAAAATTAGGTGGAGAAACTAACTTGGGGGAATGTGATGGTAGAAGGTGATAGAAGGAGCTAGCTTAAGGAAGCTCAGATCCCTCATGTGCTCAGAGCTACCCTCACAGTACTCATCAGAGGTAGTTCTCCCCAGCTCTGTAGAGACAAACTTTCTCTGTAAAGGAGAAAAGCAGGAGTTACTAACCTACCAAGCTGGGGAAAATATGATGGGGTCTAAAAGGAAACATAAAGGTCTAGTCTCTGGGTAGAAATAACTGCACAAGCGCAGGCTGGGGACGGACTGGCAAGAGAGCAGCTGGGCAGGAAAAGACCTGGTGCTCCTGCTGGACACCAACCTGACCTGACCATGAGCCAGCACAGTGTGCTCACAGCAAAGCCAGGCAACAGTGCCTGGAACGAGCTAGGCAGAGCATTGGCAGCCTGTGGAGAGGTGATCTTTACTCAGTGCTGGTGAGACGTGTCTGGCTGCTATGTTCACGTCTGGGATGACTAGTACAAGAGAGGCTTGGAGATCCCGGAATTTTGCCAGTGAAGGGCCACAAGAAGGGCTTGGAGCATCTGTCACACAAGGGAAGGGTCACAGAGGACTGCCCATTCTGGAGAAAGCTTGTGGGCTGGGGAGAAAGAGAATCTCACCCATGTGTCTGAATACATGAAAGGGTGGGTGGGAAACAGAGAAGATGATTGATAGATAGTTAAACTTGACACCCACTAACAGAATGTACCCACGAGGGAGCTGGCAGCTGTGATTGCAAAGCCACTCCATCATCTTTTAAATGTCATGGCAATAGGAGAGGTGTCTGAGGACTGGCCAAAAACCAGTGTCACTCCAGTCTTCAAAAGGGGCATGGAGGATCTAGGAAACTATAGGCCAGCATTGTACCACAGAGGCCAGGACTTGCTCTGATCTTGCTGAACTTATTCAACACTGACCTGGTTGAAGGGACAGTGCACCCTCAGCAAGTTTGCTGGTGATGCAGAACTGGGAGGAGATGATGATACACCAGAAAGCTGTACTGCCATTCAGCAAAACCTGGGCAGGCTAGAGTTGGGTGGAGAGGAAGCTAATGAAGTTCAACACAGGGCAGGATCATGCACCAGGGGAGAAACAACATGCACCAGTACAGGTTAGAGGTTGACCTGCTGGAAAGTATCCCTGTGGGAGAGAACATGGGGGTTCTGATAGATAAGTTGTGAACGAGCAAGTGATGTGCCCTTGCGGCCAAGGCAGCCAGTGGTATTCTGAGGTCCATTAGGAAAAGCACTGCCAGCAGGCTGAGGGAGGTGATCCTCCCGCACTGCTCTGCCCTCGTGAGGCCACATCCACAGTACTGTGTCCAGGTCTGGGCTCCTCAGTACAAGACAAGGAGCTACTGGAGAGAGTCTAGTGAAGGGCTACAATGACGATTAGAGGACTGGAACATCTCTCTGATGAGGAAAGGCTGAGAGCGCTGTGCCTCTTCAGCCTAGAGAAGACAACTGAGAGGGGATCTTACCAATGCACACTAGTATCTTTAGGGCCAGTGTCTGGAGATGGGGCCAGACTCTTTTCAGTGCTGCCCAGCAACAGAATAAGGGGCAACGGGCACAAACTGTAACACAGAAACTTCCACCTGAATACGAGGAAGAGCTTCTTTACTTTGAGGGTGGCAGAGCACTAGGACAGGCTGCCTGAAGGTTGTGGAGTCTCCTTCTTGGGAAATACTCAAAACCTGCCTGGACACAATCCTCTGCAACCTGCTCTAGGTGAACCTGCTTTAGCAGGGGGATGATCTCCAGAAGCTTCTTCCAACTCCAACAATTCTATGATTCTGTGTGCATGATTTGACTGATCTATGACCTTTCACAAAGACATGCAGGGATAGGACAAAGGGTAATGGCTTTAAACTAAAAGAGGGTAATTTGGATTAGGCATTAGGAAGAAATTCTTCACTATGAGGGCGGTGAGGCATTGGAACAGGTCGCCCACAGAAGCTGTGGATGCCCTACCTCTGGCAGTGTTCAAGGCCAGGTTAGGCTGGGCTTTGAGCAACCTCACCTAATAGAAGTTGTCCCTGACAAAGGGTTGGAACTTGATAAGCTTTAAGGTCCCTTGCAACCCAAACTGTTCTATGATTCTATGAATATTTTGAGTTGGAAGAGAAAGATCGCTACACGCATGGGCAGGAGCAGCTGGAAAACTACTCTGCATAAAGGGACCTGGGGGTGCTGATTGATGGAGCTGAACATGAGCCAGCTTGTGCCCAGGCAGCTGAGGGCCCACAGCATCCTGGCCTGTATCTGTATCAGAAATAGTGTGGCCAGCAGGGCTGTGATCATCCCCCTGTACTGGGCACTGGTGAGGCTGCACTTCGAATCCTCTGTTCAGTTCTGAGCCCCTCAGTACAAGAGAAACATTGAGGTGCTGGAGCAGGTCCAGAGATGGGCAACGAAGCTGGTGAAGGGTTTGGACAATAAGCCTGATGAGGAATGGATGAGGGAACTGGGGTCAGTCTGTAGAGGAGGCTCAGGGGGGACCTTATCCCTCTACAACTACCTGAAAGGAGGATAAGCAAGGATGTGGCTGGTCTCTAAAGTAACAAGCCATAGGACAAGAGGAAATGGCCTCAATCTATGCCAGGGGGGGTTCAGGTTGGATATTAGGAAAGATTTCTTCACCTTAAGAGGTTGATCAGGCATTGGAACAGGCTGCCCAGGAAAGTGATGGCATCACTGTCCCTGGAAGTGGTCAAAAATTGTGTAGATGCAGCCCTTAGTGATACCATTTAGTGATGGACTTGGCAGTGGACAGGTAATGGTTGGACCTGATGATCTTAAAACCTAGCTGATGATCTGCAACCTAGCTGATCCTATGATTCTACCAAGCCCAACTCCCTGCTCCTCGCAGGACTACTTAAAACTAAATCATTTGACAAAGCATCATCCAGATGCTCCTTGAACTCTGACAGGCTTGGTGCTGTGACCACTTCCCAGGGGGTCTGTTGGAGTGATTGACTCAATTCTGCCAAAAAACAGCTGAAGGCTTTACGTTTCACCACTCTTACACTCAGTCTAAATATATTTAAATTAAAAAAAAAAAAGCAAAAAACCAAAAAACCCGAAAAAACCCCAAAAACTTAAAACACTGAACAGTACCAAGTGTCTTCTACCCACAGCTCCTGCAGATTAGCTTACATTTTGTTCCTGTGGCTACTGCTGAGCCATGACACCAGATTCTGTTGTTACAGGTAAATCCTGCTTGTAGAAAAATTAACATGCATTCGCAAGATTATTATAAATTGGAACTTGTCACTGAAGACATGAGCATCTATTACAAGTTCTCAAAAGATAACTCGATGTATCAAAACCAAGGTATGCAGTTCCAGTTTGGTCTGCATGATGCCCTTAGTCTAGACTAATATTTAAGAGACGACCAGTAATAGTATGCACTGGAAGGCCTCACAAAGTTAACCACAAAAGGGTTTATTTTTAGTATCATGTACATCTTTACTTCTGACTTGACTCAGACTTGGATGTAGAAGCTCTCAATGAAGAAAGCCGGCGTCTCTTTGCAATCTGCTCCTGGCGTTTCTCCTTGGCTTCCTGAAAAGCAAAGCAGCATGAACTGAGGACCAAGACATTACACATAATTTAATTGCTTCAAAACATCTACAAATGAAGAAAAAATGCAACTTGAAGGAAACTACCAGAATGGATTCCTCAAGTCAATGAAGCAAAATACAGTTTCCCCTCTTCACAGCTCAGAATTCTCCAAGCATACAAACTTGTACAGTCCCAGTGTCTTTAAACAATATGGACCCAAAATCACAGTAGAAATACAAATACAGAGTTCACAGCATACTGGAGGTCTATCTACTCTCAGTTTCCACCTGGAGTCATGAGAACACACAAGTACTGTGCCAAATAATCTAACAACATTGCTTTGCCAGTTGCTGTGGTTTTCGGTGCAAGAGCAAACTCATCCAAACAAATGGCTCCTTGCCAAATTATCTTCCATCCAGGTCGACTGCTGGATCCTGTTTTTCCATGCAACCACTCAAATGCTTGGGCATCTGAGTTAAACTGGAATTCATCTAACTAAAATGGCTACTGCAAAACCTAGCTTCACAGGCTCTAACCATTGGTCTTTTTTTCTTCAAAATCAGCTCTCAATTTAAATTAGTTGGTGTGTTTAATTTCTACTATTCTAGGACTGGTAAAAATAGATGGAAATGCTCAAACATTTGGCCAGCAGCGTTTACACTCACATCCAGGTATTCCTACTCAAAATGTACAAAGCAGCTCTAAGTGGACCATCAGGCTTATCAAATCCCTTGATTCTGTGGTATGGGGTACCCCAAGTATCTGAGTTATAAGAGCAAACAAACCTTCATTCTCTTGGCCAAGAGCTTCGCATATTCTGCTGCTTCCTCCTTATTCTTCTGGGTGCGCTGCTTCTTCAGAGCAATACGTCTGCGCTTGTGCTGCAGAACTCTAGGAGTCACTAGTCGTTGTATCTTAGGAGCCTTGGTTCTAGGTTTCTTGCCTAAAAAAGGCATTGCAGATCAGCCCCATCTAACGAACTTAAGTTTCACTTACTGTTATACAAACAGCATTTGGCATGCTACATGTTATACCAACTTCGTAGAGTTAAACATATTGACAGATTTTTCAGGAAAATAACTGATTATAAAATACAGTCTTAATGTTCATGATTTGTTACCAGCAATGAAGCACTAACACATCTGCAATTCCCTGCATTTTTGTGAAAATTCCTAGCTTCTCAGCAAGCCTGTCTTTAAGTCCCCCCAGACTTAGAACAGTTAAGAACATGGAAACTCACCACATAGCTTTCAGATCAAACCATTTTATTTTCAGTGTTAGTAAGCTCTCTACAGTTCTACATGGGCTTGACGCATGTATCTCAAAAACAGACCTACACAGCCCATAATGAACAAGCAAAACACTATCACACCTATATGTAGATTTCACTACTCAATGCTGCCCTAGTGACTTCTACTAGTCACAAACAACAGTCTGATGTCCATTTGCATCACATTCTTTAATGAACAGAATAGCTCCTGTGACAGAGAAAATAGCAGCCTTTTACCCAACAAGCTTTCACTGTGCCCCAAGCTTTATTGTGTCTCTTCTGCTAAAAGTCCTCACCCTTTCTGTTCCCTGATCAAAGAACCCAATAGAAGCCTGTTTCAGAAGCTGCCCCTAAGTAATAGGGAAAAAAAACCCATAAATCTTATTATCTTCTCTATATACTGCTTTTATCCTCCACTCAGAAAAATGCTACCACAAACATTCCACCTCGTATGTAACCTTCTCTTATTAGCAATTATTTTTTTATTACTCTTAGGGCCTAGTAAGTATTTGGAGCAAACACTACTCCAGACTTTACTTACTATTTAAAAAACAAACTGACAAAGCAGATGGGCAAGGGCAGAGAGATGGAGAAGAAATGGGGCAAACAAACTCTTCTGACTGAGAAGTTACAACTCCTGCATCTACTACTACAATGTGCTTCATTCAGTGCAATAGACTGGACACTTCTCTACAGACAATACCATGAAACCAACGAGTTGTAAAATTTGAGCTCTTACCCTCCTTGTTTAGAGGCTTCCTCACAACATACTGGCGAACATCATCCTCCTTTGAAAGGTTGAACAGCTTGCGGATTTTGCTAGCCCTCTTGGGACCAAGGCGACGGGGCACAGTGGTGTCTGTCAGCCCAGGAATGTCCTTTTCACCTTCGAGAATATAAGTTTAAACATGACGATTAATCCTGCATCTACGTAACACTTGCTTCATTAATGAATTTCAATTATAAGTTTAAAGTGCATAAAAATTCAAAATAATACTAGATGCTCCTGCGCACTCACCTGCCAACAGCACCACCCCATGGACACTTTTGCTGACTTAATGTAATCAGATTGCTGGCAGTGATGTGTTTCAGTGACCAGCTTTCAAATTACAGGAATGTAATGCTCAGAAGGAATTTCAAGCTACATTCACACTCTAAAGTGGGGACTGCATTTGCATTCTACACAACTCCAAAGCCACTAGCAAGCAGAGTCCTTCAAGCTACCTGCTCCTACCTACTGCTTTCTTCATCCAGACTCTTACCCTTTTTCACAATGACCAAGTTCAGAACACTCAAGTTGGCATCAACGATGCAACCGCGAACAGATTTACGTTTTCTCTCCCCAGTTCTTCTTGGGCGATAGCAGGAGTGGCCCTTGCTGAGCAGAAGGCGGACACGTCCATGTGTCAGGACACCTTGCTTCATGGGGAAGCCTTGTTTGTCGTTGCCACCACTGATCCGGACAACATAGCCCTATGAAAACACAGAAACACACTTAATAGTAGCTCACACAGTTCTCTTCATTGAAGAAGTAGTATCACAAGATGCTGTTCAAAACAAGGCACTGTGCCCATGACTCAGGAAAAATCATGGTTACTTCTGATGGGAACAACTTCTTTAACCAACACTGCTCCAAGAGATATGAAAAATACTTTTGCATACCGTAATCTACATTTACTCTACTTAACTACAAAACTATTTTCAAAAATTAAATTCCTGTGCATTCAAAGTTTAGTCTAAGGTGCACCAGACTGAAATTTTGTCTAACTTTTCTTTAATCCTAAACCTAACCAAAACCTGTTGTCACAAACTGGAAATCTACATATAACACAAGTTATATGTAGGGACATATGGGGAGTAGGGACAAATGGGAAAAAGCAAAGCTTTTAGTACGTTTTTTGGGTAGGTAGCAGTAGAAAATATCAAACCTGAGTTCAGCTGAACTGTCCATATTAGCACCCAAGTACTCCAACCCCACCCACCAGGCCCAATGTGCTTCTTCCCCATGCACTAGCAGCACTTTAAATGCAATGAAGACAATTTTGAACTTGTTCAGTAAAGAAGGAACCAGCGGTTTTATGGTACAGATTTAAATTGTCCTGTCCAGCACTCAAATGAAGAGCAAAAAATTACTGCAAAAAGCCGTAAATCACAAGGCTTAAAAGAAAACCCCAACAACACTTAGATAAATCAAAGTAGAAGAACAAGCTAGCCCAATCACCAAATTCAGTATATACAGCAAAAGAAACTTCCAACATACCTGCCAAATGTCCACCACACAAACACCCTACTGAGACAACTGAATACCGGAGAAAAGTTGTAATTTAAGGTTCTCAAATACAGACAAATCTGGCACATCCTTCTAGGCTTCTTACCTTCCACTCCTCACCAAGAGAATCAGCTGCAACCTCCGTGGCCATCCGCTTCTCATAGAACGTTCTCAGCTTGCGCTCATCATCCACTTCAATGAGTTTTTGGCAGCCAGTGGCTGGGAAAGAGATGTTCAGCTAACAAAAGGAAAGAAAAAAACAACCCACAAATTTAACTGAAGCATCTCATGAGACCTTTTAAAACAAAAATTAGCATTTTTCTGCCAGGTTCATCTCAGCATTTCAAAGCTGCAATTCCCCAACTGTTTACATGAACGTTTACTAGCCGTAACTTGTCACTACCATGTTCAAGACAACCAGGCAGGGCTGTCCTTGGCGACACTGAACTGTATTACTTGTTCAGTTATACAGTTAAACTAGCTTTACCATAGCAACAGAAACCAGTTCCCTCTTCTGCAAACCCATCGCAATATACACTGTATCCAAAAACTAAATAAGCAACTTAAGAAGAGCAACACTTGTCGTGGTTGCTTACTTGTATTTTTTAGGAACCGCTGCAAAGCCCACAGCCTCAAGAACGCCTTCTGGCACTTCCCCCTCGAGCACGACCTGTTCTCGGCATAGGCACAGCTCCAGCGCACACAGCGCCTCCCTGCTAGGCCCCCGCACCAACAGCGTAGGGCTG
>NW_009912367.1:0-8577 GCF_000696875.1 Nestor notabilis
AAGAGCAAACATTGAAAAGGGTCACTACTCAGCAACAATAATGCTTAATGGTACTTCCCAAGGGACACCTATTGAAAATAATAGCACTAGCTTATATTTCTTCCACAAAGCTTAAAAAATATCTTGTGACTTCTCTCTCACACGCATGCATATACACCTATATATCTGTACATACATGCCATTACATGCATCTAAGTACACACGCATATACTAAGTATGTAGAACCACAGAATCACAGAATGGTTTGGATTGGAATGGACCTTCAAAGCTCATCCAATCCAACCCCCTGCAATGAGCTGGGACATCTTCACCTAGAGCAGGTCACCCAGAACCACATCCAGCCTGGCTTTGAATGTCTACAGCCTCCACCTCCTCTGGGCATCCTGTGCCAGTGTTTTACCACTCTCACTGTAAAGCTTTTTTCCTCGTGTCCAGCCTGAATCTTCCTCTGTCAGTTTAAACCCGTCACCCCTCATCACAACAGGCCCTGCTGAAAAGTCTCTCCCCACCTTTCTTCTAGGTCCTTTTTAAGAACTGAAAGGCTGCAATAAGGTCTCCCCAGAGCCCTCTCTTCTCCAGGCTGAACAACCCCAGCTGAGAGAGCCTTTCCTCTTAGGAGAGGTGCTCCATCCATCTGATCATTATTGTGGCCGGCCCTTCTCTGGGCCCCCTCCAAAAGGTCCATGTCTTTCCTGTACTGAGGACTCCAGAGCTACACGTTTGTATAGCATACTCATATTATACACACACATATAATAACAAGACAGGTGTACAAGAAAATATATATATATATATATACACACACACACATAATTGTTACTGAAAAGCCCTCTGTAGTCCACTACAACTACTGGGGAACACCACCTTCTATGCTATAAAATCCTTTGCAGCTTCAAGCCTGAGTTTTAATTAATGAAGAATTAAGAAATAGTCTCTTCCAGCCATCGTTACCCACAGCTTGAAAATGCTCACCAGAAAACGGAAATGGGCCTTCCTCTTAAGGGGATTATCCTGTGGTATTTATAGCTTGCCCTAGATCTCTCTCCTCCTTTGTGCTCTTTATTGACAGAGCACCCTCATTTGTGCTTCAGATACATTAATTTGGCACAATGTGGCCCTAGTTTTATGCATAGCAATGTGGACACAAGTAATGTTTTACTAAGGTGCCCAGTGATCTCAGTGAAGACCTAAAATTAAGTCATGCAGGGAGAGCAGACTGTTTTGTCAGATTTGAATCCTGTGAAAACCAGGGAATCCTATGGAACAAATAGTGGGTATCAGCATTAAACAGGAAAGAAAATCAGTCCAATTAGTAAGGACATTTGTTCTGCTGTTTTGCTTATTTTCCCTTTACTCTAATGTGACAAACCTATTCCATATAAATACTATAAGGAAATTAGTCATAATAATTTCTTCTCCTCAACCCATATTTCAATAATATCTCTAGGGAGTTAACTAGCACATATTGGACTAGTCTGAAAGTTTTATGTAGGCATATCACAATATTGATTTATTTTTCTTGCTACCCACAAGTATATTATTTCAGAATTATTTAAGCAGGGAAATCTTACTGGATTTCATGTTCTTTCTGTGCAAGTAGCAAGAGATCCTTAAAATACTTCATCAGCTATAGAATCTGTTATCAGACACACCAAATAACTTTCAGATGAATGCATTTCCCTTTATTCCACTAAACAAATTCAGCCTAGTTACCTGCTGCATTTTAGCCTGCATAGAAATCTGTTCCAGGGTGATTTTTCACCAGTCTATAGCAATACGTCTAACTGCGTAGAATAGTTTAGCTGGAACAGCAGCCCCTCCAACACACTTTTTAATGAGCTTCCTTCAGCATCCTATACACATGACCTACAAAAGCATAGTTTTTGAGTAGGGATGTATGGACAGAGGTGGAACGTATCTAAGCAGGGGGGCACATCAATAGGGAACCCCTAAGACGAAAGGAAGAGTGGTAGTACTGGGCTTGGAGGTGAAGTTGGAAGCAGTGTTATGAAGGCAATGACTAAACAAATAACCACAGTACGCTCAACAGGCAATGCCAAGCTCTGGCAGGGAACACCTGCCCAGCTCGCAGGGATTGCTTTGTGAAGAAGACAATGGCTAAAGATGAACAGCAGTTGTGCAACTCCCTATGGCAGATCCCTGCCCTGTCTGACTAGAATCTGCTCGCTTCTGCTCCATCGCCCTTACCCAAACCTGCCCCCACTGCTTCTTCCTGGCAGTGCTCCCAGAAGATAATACAAAGCAACAAGTCCTCCTTCAGGATATGCACTCTTCTACACTCAGGCACACTTGTAAATTTTCGAGCTGTCACTGTCGAGCATGTTAGCAGGAAAGTTATATTTATTTCTGTAAGAATCAAAGTACAGATATAAAAGATAAAGTGTGATTTATCTATTGATCAAACTTCTTTAATGAACCATACATGAGCAAACGCAGAGGAGCAAAATGTTCTGTTTCCTTTGTGTTAAGTAAAATGAGAAAATTATTTCACTAGCACTGATTCTGAAAATACTTTTCTATTCCTTACAGATATGTAAAATACTAATATGGAAAACGTTTGCCACCATTCAAACCAGTTAAAATAACTTTAAACTCAAATTATGTGACTGAGTAGTTTCTCCAGGACCAATAGTTTTACAAGTTATATCATCAAAGCAGATTTGTACATAGAAGAGATGAGTAATTTTGCTATACTGTGCAGTCACAGAATCAAAGATAATCCCCCAATAACACAACATTTACTGATGTACAGTGTGCATTGAATTTGTGAATTTACCCATACTTATGTATCACTTCCTTAGTGATATGGTTCTAAGTTTTCCCTCCCTCTGCTGTTCACCTCTGTCAGCTGAATGTCTTCCATGTCAGGTGAAAATTCCCCCTTTCCTTGAATAGAGGCTGAATCATGCGCCTAAAAATCAGTTTCTTTCTTAGAGCTTCAGGTTATCTAACTGTGCAGAACAGATACAGGCACAAGGCCTCAGCAAAGCAGCCTGCAGAGACCATTTTGCAAACAAGAGCCTCTGTGTTAGTTTCCTTTTTATTCCTTCCTCTGCAGAGAATGCCCCCCCAAATGGTTACATTCACTGGAACAAAGCTCGATATTTTCACATTCACTTATAGATGCTCCGATTTTGCTTTTCCAGAAAGTCCTATATGTGAATATGTGTACCAGAAGAGCAAAGGAGCAGGGTTTAGATTCCCTACATTCAGCAGCATCACCAGCTGTCACTGAGAGGCTGAGCCCCGTGGGAAGAATTCTCTTCTGTCTGCAGCACTTCTCTCTCAGCTGTTTGGCCATGGGCTGCATCAAGGAGCATCCTCACTGCAAACCACATTAGTCTCCAGTGAGAACTGATCTAATTTCAGCACGAACAGGCTTTATCCCTTTGCTGAATGTGACTGGAATAGATGAAAATAGTCGTGTCCCTACACAATCAATGCCTGAAATACCACTCAATAGTATATAGTTGCCATTACAGCAGCAATTCAGATACAAGCTTGTCAAGTAATAAGAGATCTCTAAGTAAGCAAAAGTGCTTCATAGTTTCACCTACAGATACTGTTTGATGATATAACCACCATATACAGCATTAGATGTCACAAAGTGACAGTAAAATGTAAGGATGTTGATCAAACAACAAAACCCAGTCTGCACTAGAATGGACTACGTTAGCTAAAGTACTGAAACAGCAGTAAATGTTTCACTTTTAATACTATTTTTGTAAGATTAATTCTTTGAGGTTTCATTCAATTACTGTAACTTTGTAATTTCCACTTATTTGAAGCAATGTGCCACAGAATCTTCACATAAGCAGCTCAGTGTATGAAAGCCTCAGTTTACTCAACACAGTATAGTTTTTAATCTATAACTCAGCTACCTTGTTGATTGCTATCTTTGTGAACATCAAATTACACGGTTCTCTTCTTAGTCTGGAGGAAGAGAAAACATTTCACCTTTTGTAAATAAATTCATGAATTTTGGACACAGAAATACACATACCAATCTTTAAGAAAGCATACAGTGCATGAAAACTAAATTCAGAACACAATTCCACCACTTTGACTACAGAAGCAGGATTTGCCAGCAACAAGATTGTTTTGTGTTAATGCCAGTGCAAAATGTCAGTGTATGGCTATACAGTAACACTCTCTAATTCAGAAAACCTATCTATGCTCTTTTGCAGTGTGACAGTGACCGATGAGGACTGATAGTAACTGAGAGTGACATCTAATTCCAGCAAATCTTAGACCTTTCACCTGTCTTATGCAGGAACACAGAATTGTTTTTTCTTGTTAAATATAAAAGACGAATCCTCCAGAAAACATTTATATAAATTCCAGTCATCTTTCATATCACTGATCAGATTTGTTTTAATAATGAACAGTGACAATTATTAGGCAGATTGACAGAAAAGAGTATAATTATTTGTTTTAAAAAGCATTTTTTTAAAGTTGCTTTAACTTGCAGGAGATGAGCCTATCTCTGAATCACTGACAAAAGAAAATGGGACCTATACCCAGAGAATTGTATGTGTAAAAACTGATAGAGTTGATCAACACCCAGGTTCAAATTTAAGGAGGATACTGCTTTTGACAACAGATATTAGATTAGGCAACTTTATGGTAAAGGTTAAAGGTATCATAAGGCAGGCACTAATAGATTTTCAAGGCTTTCATCACGCAGTCTTCTAAGTCAGTGCACCACATCCTGCAGTTAATTATTTACATGTTTAAAAGTTTAGTCTAAATTAGCTGCAGAAAATAAAAGCATCAATGCCTTGATGACCTCCTGGGGTCTTCTACTGATGATGCAATTTTTTCTCTTTTACAGTTATGAAATCCATCATTTACCATGACTGATCAGGCCCAACATGCTGTAAATCCTCAAGTGAGTCAGGATAAAGGTTAGGCAGCACCACTTCCCTCTGAAAAACTTTAAGCTACAACAAATAGAGCAACTCAGACAAAAAAGTTTTAAACAGCTAAGCTTTCAGAGAGTCTGATGCTTTAGACGAAATATTGTCTACAAAACAACAAGACTAAGAATCCTCATTCATCCACTTTAGCAATCTTTAACTAGATAGTAAGTGGGTAACAATAAAGGTAGCTTGCTATATCTCATTACCAGCTTCAAATTGTCCTCCCATGTTTTCTCAGACCATTGCCAGTGTCTCAGACATGGTTCTCCCGTATGATACCTACTCATGGTTCCACTCATTTGGCCTCTTCTATTCCATAGAAATTTCTTTTTGGACTGTATGGAATTTTCTTCTCCAGCACAGTTTCCCTCACTCATCATTTCTAATTTGGCCCACACAATAAGAAACAAACCAACCATACTATTTAATCCACGGCTGCCTGTTTCTATGCGTCTAATGAACTAATAGTCTTAGTCCAGTTACAAAGTGTTTCCACATCTCAAATATGTTACCATAATTGATCCTAGTTGTCATATCTGTCATATTAATTAATAATGAATCCATACCTGTCCAACAGCCATAGTAAATGAAGGACTTTTGGAATGAGAGTCTCCACAGGATTATACAGGGGAAGGAACACAGTTGGGTTTTTTTGCTACCATATCTCTGCTCTTGGCACAGCCCAAGGGCTGCCAGTGTTCAGGTTGGGAACTGGCAAAAGTACTCACCTTATCTGGAGGTTTTAAATAGCAAAACACTCTAATACTAACCGAACATTGGAGAGGAGGGAATTTTTTGTCAAGATATGTTTTTGCAATATTTCATCTATCAAGCTGATGATTTCCAAACCAAAACAGAATACTATGGATTTCAGCTCCACTTTATCTGAATTTTGCAAAGCCCAGTGTATCTGTGTGGAGTATTTGAATGTGACTACTTTGATAGAAAGCAATAAGAGATCAAAGGCAGCATCAACAGTTACATTTCCATCAGACAAATGTAACTACCAAAGGTAGGCATTTTTTAAGGCTCTCAGGAGTCCTCCTCATGACAGCAACAGTGAAATATATCTCATTCTTCTGAAGGGTCCAGATTACTGCAAAACTTGTGCTATCTCCAAGCCTCTGTACTCTTTTAGTCTCAAGCACAGGGACTATGTGTAATGTCGCCCACCATTCTGACAAGCTAGTACAAGGCCAAGCTAGTACAAGGTATGCCTGAGCAAAGAAAGAGCAAAAATGATAACTTCTTTGTTACTGCATGAACAGCTCATTGAGAAGTAACAAAAATCTCTCTTCCTCCCAACGTCCAGTTTTTCCTTCCAATAAATCTTTCAAGAGTTACCTGTAATCAAACACATCAAGTCAAATTCATCTCAAGTGATGCTTGTGGAGGTCCTAATACAGTTCTGGTTCTGATAGAACCGCATCATTTTATACCAAATTAAACCAGGAATGCACTTCTCCTAGTCATTTTCATACTATTCCTATGGTACCCCAGGCAAATTACATTGTTAGCTAAAGTAACATATAGGATAACTCTCCCAGAAAGCAATCAAAACAAATTCTCCTCATGCACATTCATCTCTCTGCTTTCCTGAGAAATAAAGCCACTGGCTGCATTGTTGTCTTTGGTAGGTGATTTAGCAAATGGTTTTGGGACATACTCCCTCTCTCAAGCACTTAAGTTGTAAAATGCTTTTTCTATAGACTCAATATATCACTGAGGTAGGTTCAAGCATTCAGTAATCCTTGGAATACACCAACTGACTTCAGTGCTGGAAGGAGAACAAACCAGCCCAGCATGGCAAAATGCACATGGAATGCTCAGAAAGAGGAAAAAAAAGCTTCACCAAATTAAGCAGAATTGTCTCTAAATAGATTATAAAAGCTGCATAATGTTGTTTGCATTATTGCTACACAACAAATACAGACACAACAAAGCCTCCTCAAGTTTTAGGAGACTACATTTTTGTTTAAATTTACTAAAGATTTGTTGGGTTTTTTTAATATTCTACATTCCCATCAAATTATAAACCTAAGAATTCTTTTAAAATAAGGCATAGTTACACAGACAACAGTTTCCTCAGAACTATGTCTAATTATATTATTCATCTATTTCTAATCACAAGCGGTGAGGAAGACTTGCCATGATAAGTAGTATTTTCTCATTGGTATGGCTAATGTACATTTCTGTTCTAAAGCAAGCATGTATTTAAATTTTCTCCTACTCCTTAACATAAAATGGCAATGATCTTAACTTAGAAGTAAAACGAGAGCTAATTTAGCTACAAGAAAAGTAAGTCTGGTTATGTAAGCCTTGGGATGAGATTTCACTGCAAATGAAACATTTGAAATGAAAATTGGGCAGTTATACTTGCCTTTTTCGTGAGCCCAGAAGCAATACAGTTGCAGTTCATCAACTCAGTCCCTTCTGACTTCCAGAGTTTTTTCCAGAGGGGTGTTTAAGTGAGATGCCTAAATGTATTTTATGCCGAACAGTCCAAGCACATGCATTAACAGAACTGACTTTGGGTCTTATACCTAAGAATAATTACAGAAATCATTTTATCTGTCATGTGAAGGACCCAGAATAAAATGAGCTGTCACAAACCATTGTGTCATGTTACCATACACATGCACGCACACATTTTACAGAAGGAATACTGCCGTCTTTCACTTTCTCTCCTGTAGGGACACAATCTAAGGTGGCAGCTTTCCTTGGGGAATATGCTAACGTGAGATTTCTCATTAGGGCTTTTTCCATGGAGAGAGATTTTTCCAGTGTCACAGATGAAGTTCTGTTCTTGAAACCACGCTAGGTTCAAACTAGGGGCAGTCTCACCAAACTGATTTTCACAGGTGGAAGAGAGTAAGGAGAAGGATGGTGGAGAGTGTGACAGGAGAAGGAATGTAATGTACATTCTCAAAGTCTTGCTTGCATAATCTGTATGTCAGAAGCCCTTGAGATTCACATTGCTCTATTTACTTCATTGAATATTTCAGCTCTACTAATTCTTCCTCACATACCCACTCTCAGGATTTCACTGGCAGCACTGGATTTCTGTCAAAAGCAGGACTCTAGCTCCTTTTGGAACTTAAGTAGGCTTGTATACCGGGCTGCATCAAAAGGAGCGTGAGCAGCAGGTTGAAGGAGGTGATCCTGCCCCTCTGCTCTGCTCTCTTGAGACCCCACTTGGAGCACTGTGTGCAGTGCTGGTGTCTCCAACATAAGAAGGTATCATTGTATTCTCTCCCCTTGTTATTTCCCTTCTCATTATTATTATTGGTGGTAGTAGTAGTAGTTTTGTAATACTTTCCTTCCCCCCTGGAGCAGCGGGAGAAAAAAGGTGGGGAGTGAGCAAGTGGCTGCATGGTTCTGGGCTTAAACCACAACAGAAGGACACGGATCTGTTGGAGCAAGTCCAGAGGAGGCCACGAGGATGATCAGGGGCTTGGAGCACCTCCAGTATGAAGGCTGAAAACATTGGGGCTGTTCAGCCTGGAGAAGAGAAGGTGTGTGGAGACCTCAGAGCAGCTTCCAGTGTCTGAAGGGGGCTACAGGGATGCTGGGGAGGGACTCTTCATTCAGGGACTGTAGCGATAGGACCAGGGGTGATGGGTTCAAACTGCAA
>NW_009912367.1:8714-16793 GCF_000696875.1 Nestor notabilis
CTGGTGTGAGGTGTCCCTGCCCATGGCAGGAGGGTTGGAACTAGATAATCATAAGGTGCTTTCCAACCCTAACTATTCTATTTTTAGAATAGTTATTTTATCCTATGATTCTATTTTCTATTACCACTAACAAGCAAGCTTTGCTTTATAGTTGGGATCATAAAACATAGAATCTTCTGCTGTTATCTGTTAGTTCAACATCCCTACAGACATGAAAAGATTTCACAAACTCTACTAACTCCCCTATTTTTCCTTTCATACTCTGGGAAATGCT
This sequence comes from Nestor notabilis, assembly GCF_000696875.1. NCBI lineage: Eukaryota > Metazoa > Chordata > Aves > Psittaciformes > Psittacidae > Nestor > Nestor notabilis. The sequence continues at coordinate 8,989 of NW_009912367.1, forward strand.
CAGGACTTTAATATTGACAAAACCACTTCAGGTTGACTTAACTGGTACTTTTTTAATCCGTTTAAGCAAGCAAAATGATGCTCACAATAACCCAGTCTTCCCTAAAACAACCCAACAAACAAACAATAAAATAAACAAAATCCCAGCCAGTTCTGAAATAGGACATGTTTTAGGAGATTTTCTTAATGACATGGCTTAAAAGAGGAAAGACCTAACCTGCACTGGCCCAAAATTTTATCTAAACTGGTGGTGGGGAACATAAGATGACAAAATGATACGGAAAAAACAAACTAACACTTAACTCTGCTTAAGAGAGAACTTTTTGATTTGCTAACTTGGAAGCGACTCTCCTTTTCGAAGACATTCCCACAAAAGTTATCAACACCACATAGGACCTGCAATTTGCAGAGATTCTACAAATGCTACATGAATAACTTTCATCACCACTGTTCACAGTGAACAACAGAATATCCCACTAGGAGGTTACGGAAAAGACAGAGCCAGGCTCTTCAAAGTGGTGTATGGTGTTACGGTGTGAGGACGAACGAAAACAGTGAAACAATAGATGTTCAGACTGGATATAAAGAGAAGCTTCAACCAAGAGGGCAGTCGGGCTATGGAGCAGGTTGCCCAGGGAAGCTGTGCAATCTCCACCTTTGAAAGTTTTCAAAACCAAACCAAATAAAGCCCTGAGCAATCTGGTCTGAAGTCATAGCTCACTCAAAGTACAAGCATAATGAGCTCATACTACCTGGTGCAAAGGCTTCTGTGTAAAGAATATCTTATCAATGCTTTTGTGGAAGATTTTCCCATCCTCAGATCTCTCATTCGTAAGTACAACTGATGCTTTGTTTTCATCAGGAAGAAGCTTTTAAGGAAGAAGTTCTTTACTGTGAGGTTAGTGAGGCCCGGGCACAGGTTGCCCAAGGAAGTTGTGAATGCTCCATCCCTGGCAGTGTTCAAGGCCACGCTGGACAGTGCCTTGAGTGACATGGTCTAATGTGAGGTGTCCCTGCCCATAGCAGGAAGGTTGGAACTAGATAATCTTATGGTCCTTTCCAATCTAAATAATTATATAAATATTTCTTAAACAAAACAAACCAAACCAAAACAACAACAGAAACAACACATAAGAGTCGTTCGTTATTTGTGATTGTTCCTTCCATCTAGCCATAATAAAATCATCAGCTTCTTCCATTGCGTGTTCAGTATGCATAAAGGACATTTTATGATACAGGTTTTGATCAACTTTTTCTCATGCTTAAAATGGATAATGTTAGCATAAAAATAGTAAAAAATCTCCTCCTCTATATCCTTTGGTTTCTTTATTTAATCCTCAATAGATAAATAATTAATTATTTTTAATACTTTGATTTACCATTTTTATATTGATATGGCAAGTCAATAAAAGCAGGTTGAACTGTGAAAGGTCTTTAATTGTAAACTACTGGGTTTTAGTTGAAAAGGGTAAAGCTTTCATTTTCATTGCTCTGTTCCAGAAGAGCAGAAATAAACTGAAAATTACTCAACTTCATTTCAGTCATTCTGATAGAAAATTAAAAAGTGAATTACCAGAAAGATGTTATCAAATGAAGTTCTATTTTACTGTCACATAATTGAGTTATGAACATTGATGAACAATTTAAACAGTAAAATATAAAAGTTATTGTAACTTACACACAGGGATATGGAAGCTGTGACAATCTGTGACATCTGAGAGGCATGGGAGTGCCAGCTAATAACCTTCATACTGATCTGCTACTCTGAAAAGCAATCATACACACAGGTTCTCATGTTTAGCTTCAGCATCTCAGTTCTGTGGTTAAGAACTACAACACATACTATTATTCTTCCTTTTAGCATTCAAATGGTATTTAATCTGAATTTAATGTGGCACAATCTATTCAATTATATATTTCATAGTACTCATGTCTACGTTTTCACTTCTACCATACAACGAACTGTATTTTACACAATACATACATTTACTACACTGCTATAGAACAGTTTCCATTTTATTGAGTCCTAGTATATTTGTATTCAATTGAAATGGCAAGTGGTGTTAATATAGGAGGGCACTAATCAGGAAATGGCATTCTGAAAGCCACTGTGGTTTTTAAATTGCATTTATGCAAAGAAAAAGTCAACTAAAACCACCTCCTGCTTAATTGGCTATTTTAATCCACAGCCCTTTCACAGAAAGAACACAACTGCCAGAAACTTGCAGCGTTCACACTGGTGTTAAGCTAAAAATCAAAGAGAATGTCAACATTCCTTTTAAAAGGGGAAGAATCAAGTGAAGCTTTTTATTGTAACAAAATACCATGGAATACTCAAGCAACGTGAAAACAGAGTATTTCTTTCTGTTTTTTTCTCCTTGTGTTTCTCAAATAAAACCAAACCAAAACCAACCAAACAAAAACCCCACACACAAGAAGAACAACAAATCCTAGAAAAATAAGAAGTTTTCCTGGAAATGGTGATGGTTCATTCCACATATCTTGACAGGAAAACACACCTTCTTCCTTTCAAGGACAAGGAATACCTCCTTAGTTTTATGCCAAGATTTTCATGACAGAGGTGCTTTAGTTCCCAGTCACCAGTGAGCAAGATAAAAACAAGAAAATATCTAAAGTTCAGTTGTATTTATTTTACATAAACTTAGAAGTCAATAAAATAAAACCCAGAAGAAACCTTATTAGGAACTTTTAGAACTCTTTACTGAGTTGGAATGAAAATCCAAAATCTGACTGATAAATTCAGACAAAATGTTGTGGACCATTATTAAATCCTGCAGTCCTTGAGTATACAAAAGACAGGTAATCTCAGAAATCATAGAACAGAATCAGAGAATAGTCAGGGTTGGAAAGGACCATAAGATTATCTAGTTCCAACCTTCCTGCTATGGGCAGGGACACCTCACATTAGACCATGTCACTCAAGGCACTGTCCAGCCTGGCCTTGAACACTGCCAGGGATGGAGCATTCACAACTTCCTTGGGCAACCTGTGCCCGGGCCTCAGCACCCTCACAGTAAAGAACTTCCTCCTTAGATCTAACCTGAACTTCCCCTGTTTCAGTTTGAACCCACCACCCCTTGTCCTATCACTACAGTCCCTGATGAAGAATCTGCCTCTTGCATCCTTGTAGCCCCCTTCAGACACTGGAAGCTGCTCTGAGGTCTCCACACACCTTCTCTTCTCCAGGCTGAACAGCCCCAACGTTCTCAGCCTGTCTTCATACAGGAGGTGAATATTTGGTTATTTTTCCTTTCAGTTGGAAAATCCTTTATACACTATTGTTGAGGGTAGGAAATCCAAGATATTTCTACATGTAGATCAGATTGACACGTTTTTCAGTAAATTCCAATTGCAAAGATGTAATTAACAGAAATAGCGTTTTTCCCCTGCCAGGTAGATCTTTACTTTAAAACCACACTTCTGCCAGGCTTTGTTCACTAGTATTTTGCAGCAGATGATCAGGTGTTAACTGTTGTAGGTCTTGCACAGGAAAATGTTTGCAACATTTGTTCATTAAATTTTAAAATCCAATGTAATTTCATTGACTTTTCTCAATGAAAAGTTTTGCCCCGTATATAACTGTAGTTATACTTAATTTCTACCTCAACTAACAAACAGAAAGCTGCTTAACATCTAAAAACTATTTCTTTTTAAAATAACTATAAGCCTGAAAGCATAGACTTGTAGGTTGAAGTCACCTCTTGGGTATACTGAGATAAATTCTGAGTAATCAATAGGCTTCAGTAGTCATGCCAGATTTCTTTTGTGTGAAGTATTTATGAGAGTAAATTCTTTTCCATATATCCACATTCCTCAGAATAAGCTGTTACTGGGGTAGGTCACATAAAACTTTCCCGCTGAAAATATCAGGGAAGTGTCACAAACAAACCATTTGCGATGGATGAGTTGTTGCTGTATGGCAAAAAAACAAGAAATAAGATACTCTTCTGTCAAAGGGGCTGAGTTCCCAGACATAACAGTGCTTATTGCTAACGCCGATGACATGAGTTATTTAATGACTAAGTCATCACATTATAATGTAAGTTACACAGGAAAAAGCACTGCTCTTTCAAAAAGTCTCCTTAGCCTAGTCTAATTGGCACTGGGCTAGTAGCAATAGTAGCAATATCTCTTATTGCTTCTTATTTTAAACTCAACCAAAAAACAATTATCTAGTTCCTATACCTTTTAATTTTCCAATATGCTGCAAAATTCTGTATTCATACTGCAGAGTTGCCTTGTAGAATCAACTACATGAAAGCACAAGTTTGTAAAAGCTGATTAATAGACATTGAGGATTCCTGGCATCTTGGAAAACACAGTATAAGTTTAGCTTATTGGTGCATAAAGCAATTTGACATCTTTGTTTTGCGAAAGACAATGCAGCTTGGAGAACAACCAGAGGAAACAAGAAACCTGGAGAATTTGGCTCCCACGTTTTCCGGGCTCGCCATGTCATGTAGAGCTTTCCACAGGTGTTCACTTTTGAGCTTACAGTCACAAAAATCACATTTCAATTCCAAAGCATGTCTAAAATTATGAACTACTAGTCAGCGGACATAAAACCAAACTGTAGTGTCAGCAACAACATAGTGAAAATGCAGATATTTGTTTAAATGCTTTAATCCCTAACTTTTAGAATCAGATTAAAATCTTAATTATTCTGAAACTAAATGATTTTTCAAGCCCTTATTTTGTAGGAAGAGCTTTAGAATGTGAATTCTTGTATTGGACTAAAGTATTGGTCCATTGAAAGAACTAAGAAACAAAACCCTAGCACTCTAAACCATTTGTGTAAACTAGATTTAATATTCAGTGATATCTTAGAGGATTCAGTTAAGATCCCTTTTTTACCCCAAGCCCCTAAAAATTTGCTTTTAGTTCTCAGCTCTTAAAACCAACATTGCATTCAATCTGGAATTTGGAGGTGTTTACATTTAATACAGTTGAGCTGTTAACAAACAATGTGAAAAGGAAGAACCAACAACAAAGGGCAATAGCTAGTTAAGGACTACACAGATATTTTAGCTGTAACGCCATGTAGCTAAGGGGTTCCAACTGTCCCCTTTCTCCATCATCTCAATACTTTTCAGATGAAGTAACTAGGAAGGATTGGAATTGATGGTTTTTTTTTTTCCATAGAAAAGACACTGATATCTCACAGATACTGTCTCAAGGCCACTTAAATGACACGCAACTCAGCAGAAGTCTGTACAAGACTAATAACACACCGAACAGCTTAAAAATTGACTTCTTCAAAAACAGGAGGCAACTGTATTTTGTTGTAGTTAAAGCTTGCTCCAGATGGTTGAAAGTCATACAGTTGACAAAACTCTTCTATTCCTCAGAATTCTTCAGCATTTTGAGACATAGTGCTCCAGATTCTTTGGAGTAATTTATTATTATTATTATTCCTCAGAAAATTCAAATGTTAATTAAAAAACCACCATCCAAACTTCCTAGTTCAGATACCTTTTGCTTCTTTCAAAAAGAAACGTGCATATGTTCAGTACTAAAAAGGAGAAGGAAAAACAGGAGACCAGTACAATGCAAACTTTGTTTCAAGCTTTCTTAGAAATTCCTTTCTGGCAGTCCTGAGCAGCGCTGTTAATTGTCAATTCAGTATTGCATTCGATTTCCTTAGACCAGATATAGCATTAGAACTGAATGAAGCAAAGCACAGCGGAAGATTTCCACAACATAGCCTCCCAGGCTTTCACGTTTAGATTAAAGGGTATTGATTTACAATTCTGAGGATGAAGACAGTGGTGAAGAAACCAGGAAGGCTTTAAGTGCAGTGCTGAGATGTGACAAATCTGATTTCAGTTATGAATTCCACCAAATAAAAGCAAAGCCAGTGACAATTGTCATAAACATGCCTTCCTTTTCCCAAACTACTTGTAACAGTAGCAACTATATTAATGTAAAAAACCCAACTAAACATAACGCCACGCAGAGAAAACAAAAACCAAAAACCCAACACTTAGGTGGGGCACAATCACACAGTATATGTAGGAAACTTCCTAACCTGGTACAACCCTCAGACTACTGCCCATTACTCATCTTCCATGTGAGTGGTGATGAAACTGCTACCTGTACTCCAGTGGAGATCAAAAGAGACTTCAGGGCCTTAGGATGGCTGATAAGGGGACCTGGAGCACAGGTTATTTTCTCTTCTCTCCTTCCAGTTGAGTGCAGCGACATTAGAAAAAAATATTAGTGGATCCAGTCCATTAATATATGGCTCCATGACTTGTGTCACCACCACAGTTTGGGGGGTTTTGATAATGGGATGGCCTACATGGTACCAGGTTTGCCGGCAACGGATGGGATTCACCTTTCTCAAAGGTGGAAGAGCACGTTTGCTCAGGATCTAGCAGGGCTCATTGATAGAGCTTTAAACTAGACATGATGGGGGAGGGAGATGATATCAAGCTTGCCCATGACAAGCTATTGGACCATGCAGCCTTGAAAAACATTTGTAGATGTCAGTCGTCAGTGTGCGTTTGTACAACCAGCTCGTAGGAAAGCTCCCACAAGGGCTTAAACACTACACAGCTCACACTAAATAATTTCTTGTTTAAGCTACAAATCTAATGCTTAAATTACCTATAAAGCGTCAGCCTGAATAATCTCAGGGGAATGGTAATTACAGATACAAAGTCTTTAATCTCAATTAGACTGAATATAGAAACAGTAAGTGGCGAATAACATTCTATAAACAAAAATCTGCTGCCATTAAAAAGATCAAGATTTGTTATTGTTACTTGCACATTGGGGCAAAGAAATAATTAGAAAATGAAGATTTATCTAATCAGGATTCAGCAGCACTCAAAGTTTGAATGTTTAACTCTTACTGGATCTTTAGGGCAGCCACAGTGATGGAATCAGAAATGGATCTGAATGTCTCCGTAAATCATAAGCTGGCCTAGATTTCACTGAAGAAAATGTAAGAGGTTAAGAAATCAGCACATACTTTGAGAAGAGGAACCAGCTGTTATCTGGCTTCAAAGCTGCACAGTCATACAACCACCTTCTCATCACACCCCCTTCATCCATAATGATAAACCCACTCCTGATTTTAATCATGTAACATCCCGCTAGAGCTGTCAAGAAGTACTGAATTGCCCTCATTGCACAGATAATGAAAGGAACCACTTCCCTGAATAAATTTTATATGTGCTGCAAAGTGAGACTAAAATGAAAATCAGAGGATTATTCCTTTTTTAATGGCAAATTCATCAAGTTTTCTGAACAAATATTTTAATCCAAGTAATGCCTAACTAAGAAAGAGAGTAGAAATGCCAAGGCCCACTATATGAATGTGCATTTTATAGGGGGATCAGTAAAACTCTGAAACAAAATGTTACCATTGCCTTGAAAAAAATATTTACCATGAGACACTGTTCCTATTTTTACAGTAAAAACCCCAAGAGTTTTCATCTGCAGATGCTGCTACGTTTTATTTGCATTAACTTGCCCCTAGTGAAGTAGAACATTTCTAACCAATAATAAAAAAGAGAACTCCTAATGGATTAATATGTTAATTAAACACAGTATGAAGGTGCTGTGAGACCCAGTTACAAGGAAGGAAAGTACTAATTCAAATGATGAAAATTAGGAAATACATCCAATTGATTTTCTTCCCTAATTCCAAAATAATCTCCAGTTTTTCCTGGTACTTTGCATGCACTCTGACTCCATGGGAAGCAATCACCCATGTTAAAACAATGAAGCCTCACTGATGGATTTTACAACAGATATACTGAATCTCTTCCCACTCTT
>NW_009912367.1:16824-18417 GCF_000696875.1 Nestor notabilis
CAAGCAGAATAATCTATTTCATCACAGTTTTCCTCTTAGCAAAGGTATTTTCCAAGTAGCCAAACTTTGCATTTGTCCTGTAGAATGATCTAACAGCTCATTACTGAACTCTTATTTTTAAATACTCCACTTTCCTATTTGAGGAACTTACCCCACAAGTGGCAATGTGTGTTTGTATTCTCCTTTCATTGCTAAGAAGAGTTGACATAAAAGACACATAAACCACAGATCTGCTTAACAGTAGAACACCACTGCCAGACATATGCTGTCAGGAAAACAGATGGGAAGGAACCCATAAACATATTGAAAATGTGAAGTTTCATAACTACACTGTACCAACTGTTAATCAGAGCAAACAGTGGCATAAAGGCCTCATCATCGTAAAAAGTTTTGTTGTTTAGAAAGAATACTAGTGTATGCACTTAAGAAAGGGGCCACATTTTTATGCTACTGTTTCTATTATAAATCCAGGAATATTACACATTCCTGGATTTAGTTTGCATTCTTATCTTTTAAGTATCAACCCTTTCTTTTGCTTCTTACTGGAAGGGAGCCACTGGATTCTATACTCTCAAGGGCCTATCTAGTTGTGACAGCTTTTTAGTATCTAATTGAATTGGTCCATCTAGGTTACCTACAGAAGGTGTAAAAACCTGGATCTACTTATGTTTCTTTCCCAGAACAATGCTCACCCTTTTCTTTAAGCAGAATTACGTTCTAAATGGGACCTCTTAAACTTTCAGGTCCTACCTGAAACCTACCTGAAACTTTCAGGTCCTACCTGAAACCTACTCAATACAGTTGCAAATAGGGTAAGTTTTTCCATTATTATTCAAGTTGTAGTTTTACTTGCCAACATTCTAGCATCAAATACATGTAAAAGGAAGTTTAATATTGCTACTTTGAGGATAAAGAACAATTTCTATTAAACTATTTCAGTTTAATAAAAATGACACTGCAATTAGTAAATACTTTGCTATAATTCAGTGTTTCCATTGCATTTACCACTACTGCACTCTCCAGTATAGTTGCATTCCAGGTATTTAGGGTACAGACCACAAGGAAAAGACCATTTGGAACAATCAGGATGGATTTACCCAGAATAAGACCCCACTGAGGATACTGTGTCAGGTTCAAGTTCCCTTTGACCAACTGGAGCAAGTTTTACTTAGACTAGATTACTTCCTGAAGGCCTTTCCAACCTGAATTTTCCTATGATTCTGTTAATTTAGCAACTCTAGTTTGAAGGCATAAACATTTTACACCTACAGTAATACATTCTTGGCTTCCTGTATTCTATTGCTTGTATAAATACATATGAGAAACACAAAACCATTCTTTCTCTAACCTATGTTGCACCAAATTCAGTAAGTTAGAAAACATGTTCCATGTTAATTTCAATCATTTTAAACTTAATTTGCATTTTAAATGCCAAAGAAAATAAAATATACTTAAAACTCCATAAAATTCAGATTATAGTTTAAAATACTTTGACAGTTTAATGTCATTGCAACAAAACTTTATAATCACTTGACATGAGAGCTTTCAGATACACAGGTTTAAGTGGGATTGAGGCGCCCTCAGCAAGTTTGT
>NW_009912368.1:0-39363 GCF_000696875.1 Nestor notabilis
AATAAAAATAAATAAATAAATAAAAATAAAGCAATAAATAAAAATAAAGCAATAAATAGAAAAGAAATAAGGAAATAAATTCTCAATCTAAAAAAAAATACACAAGAAAATTATCATCCTACTACTGAAGAATATTTTTCCCGTTTTTAAAGGCTATCACAAGTTATGCCATTCAAGTTTAAGAAAAAAGCCACTACTTACTGTGATTTTTCTTTCTAATACTACATTTTAATTTTGGTAGCACAAAACAGACATTGTACAACTCTAGAAACTGACCTTATTTATATAGAGACAGTTTTAATTGGTGGCACCTATTTTAAACCATTAATATTTTTTCCAGCCGTATGTGTGGGATCAAATCCTTTTAATTTTTGTTAATTATGAAATATGTGCCTCTGCCAGATACTCCTGTGTTTTACTCCGGGAGATCGGAGGACAAATTATCCTTCTCGTCTGGGTTAGGAAATATTTTATTACTGGCATTTTTATACCATGAGAAAAAAAAAAAAAAAGGATTAAATAGTTAAAAGAGAGAAGCAGAACGTCCATCTGGCTGGCACTAGCCTAAGTTTACGAATGGGTAAATACCCTTCAAATAAGGTACTCGTTCTACACCTCTCAAGTCAGAGCGGCAGATTCTGGGAGCTCTACTGTCTGCATCAAAACAAAGGAAAAAATGACTAAAAACCCCTGTTGGAATTCTCTCTTGCTGTACATATGGCAAAGCAGCACCAATGCTCTAAATTTCTACCATTAAAAACTGCAGCAATGCATTTTCTCTTATTAAGAAACGATAGTTAATACTCTGTTGAACAGGAATAACTTGAATCAAAGTTAAATACCGAGTACAAAGTCAGGGTGGGGGGGAACAGGACACACAGGAATTTTCATTATTAAGCAAAGGAAAGCTAGCAGAACAAGAAAACCTCATTAACATCTCTTTATTATAAGAGCTGCACCTGAATGCAAATTCGGACTGTTATCATAAATGGTTCACCTAAGAAGGCAAAGGAGTTTTGACAACAGTATCTTTTTTTTTCCTGAATAATCAGTACAAGTACTTCCAAGAAGATATAAAGCACAACAGGTACAAACTGACTTGACCGAGTCCATTACAAACTGTCCATGCAATTATACACCATTAGCCAAAAAGAAATGCAACAAGCTCACTTAAGGCAGTGAAAAAATACCAGTTCCCTCCCTGGACCTCCCCTCCTACACCTCAATATTTTAATTTATTTTTATTTTTAAAGTAGAAGCATTATTCTTAATCTTTCAAAGGAATTCTGGCTTATCATTATTTAAAATATTTTTTAAAGACTGTATGGAGTCTTGATTTATTCAACTACCTGAAACCAGACTCCAATGACAAGACTTTAACATGCTGTTCAATAATTCAGGTTTTTTTCATTGTTATAGTATCAGTATCCAACTCAAATAACAAAAAAAGCTTTCCTAAAACCTGAAAGATAAAGAGCTACTTCTCTACACATTCCTTTTTCTTTAAGCTATAGCACATTTAATCATTTGTTAATTTGAAGAAAAAGCTTGATTGTTTTTTCTACTTACAGAGGAGCTTTGCAATTTTCAAGGTGCCTTCACAATTACTATTTTAACAGAATTAATATTTCTATGACATCAGAAACAACATTTAATACAAATTGCTAGAATTACTATACCTGATGAAACAAGCAGCAATTCTGTAGCTTTGCCTTCAGTTTTCATAACGTGTTGCATGTCATTTTCTATCAAATAATCTGATTTAAGAAATGCAAAACAATGCCACTTTAACTAAAGCCTCACAGCATGTAATTACCAGGAATTCTTTTCATAAACTTTGTATTTTAATACTACTACTAATTCATACTTCTATGTAAGAAACTTTCTTTTTAGAAAAAAAATAAAAAATATCAAGCTATCCAGTCACTCTTACAATTAGTATTCCTGTAGTTTCGGGTAACACAATAGATACAGTACGTGGTTTTGCAACAGTCATCATTTTGATAATGATGCTTATAGTTCATGATGAAATCATCAGTTTTTAGATCTCTGCCATAACACATCCTATAAAATCATGAGAACTTGACTCTGAGAGTTTCTCACGCCTTCAGAATCAGTGAACATAATGGAACAAGCTGATACAAGCCCTCCTGACTTATCTACTGAGCAAATCATTAGGCTGTGTAAAGTATCCACAACCTTAGTTTTTCTGAAGAAAGGCAGATACATCACTTCCCTATAAATCAATTACTGTCAGACTTTTTTTCCCCTGAATTACTACACTTGTGTCTGTGTTAACTATATGCAATATAAGGTGCTACACAGCAGAGGAATGTGAAATGCGTTTATCAAGCAGAAGATTCCATTAGTCAGATATTGCAGTACTCATTTCTCTTAATTGAATTAGGAAGAGGAAGAAAATTGGTGTGGTTTTATCCTTCGAGAGATTGGCCACTTTTGAGGTATCCATTGAGATTAGGCTGTTAGGAAATGCCACACAAGGTAAAAGAGGGGGTTGGTCAGTTTCGGAAAGAGCCAAGTCAGCTACTACCCATGTGCAACCAAACCTCTCCACCCTCCTTGCACCAAAGCAGGAAATTCACTCTGGTCTCTCCCCAACCGGCCCGACAGGCTTGCCCCACATCCAGCCGCTGCCAGGACCAAAAAAATCATTCTGCCCACCTCCACTTCTCTCTCAACAGCTCCACCTAGATTTCTACTTTCATCTTCTGAATAAATGTTCCTTCAGTTTTCAAAGAAAACTCCTTCAAGCAGTGAAGCAGGGAGCAGTGGCAGGTGATGAGCACTGCTGAAAACTAGGCCACCTCTGGGACTGTGCTGAGGTGCAGAAGGATGTCAAAGTTTAATGAGTGTCTATCTCAAGTCTGGCATCTAGCACTTTCCATAGAATCATTCAATGGTTTGGTTGAAAGGGATCTTTAAAGCTCATCCAGTTCCAACCCCCATGCCATTGGCAGGGGTCCCTTCCACCGGATCAGGTTGTTCAAAGCCCCATCCAACCTGATTGTGAACACTGCCAGGGATGGGGCAGCCACAGCTTCTCTGGGGGTGGGGGGGTGAGGGGGATTTGCCCCTTTTTCTATTTGTTTGGGGGTTTTGCCTTTTTGGTTGTTTTGGGGGATTGGTTTTGTTTTGGTTGGTTAGTTTTTGGAGCTTGCTTATTTTTGTTAAAAACAAAACCACAACACACCATATATGACATGAGGGGGAATACAGTTAAAAGAATGTATTACTTTGTATTTACTTCCAATGTTCCACTAATTTTGAACTTTATGTTACAGTTCCTGCACTACCAGTTGCAGAAGTATTGGTTTCCGGCACCCCCTCTTCCCTGAGACACCACAGGAGTTGGCTTCCTCTCTTCACCTGGGAAGGATTCTAGAAACCAGAAAAACTGGAAACATCAAGAGGCTAAAACTGTGGAAAGCTAACCACAAGAAAGTTTTCCTACAGAACCATTACATTTAATTGCTTAAAGCAGAGAAAAAAATGAGTCTTCTCAAAGAACGTAAACCAAAGAAGCCTCACTACATCCCAAGACCACCAGGAAAGCCATTTAAGTACAAGTGCTTCCAGTGCCCCTTCACTTGCAATGAGAAATCCCATCTTTTTAACCATATGAAGTATGGCCTCTGCAAAAACTCAATTACTTTAGTATCAGAGCAGGATCGCGTTATCAAGTGTCCAAAGACCAGTTCCTTGGAGCCCAAACAGATCAATCAGCTTGAATCTACAGTCAAACCAAGTTCTTCTAAATCTGTCACAAATGGACTGGCAAACCTCGATTCAAAGCCTCAATATCCTTTTGCAAAAGAAGATGCCAAGGAAAACGTTGAATTACAAAACCAGGCAACAAACACAGCAATTCAAGGACAAAAACCTGCGATTCAGAAGGAATTAACCCCAGCCAGTACTACAGCAGAAAGTGCTATCAGCATGCAGCCCCTTTTGGACAGCATTGTCAGGCCCTCGGCTTTCGTTCCTGTAGGAGAACACAGAGATAGTAAAGGCCCGGAAACCAGTGAAGTATCTGAAATCATATCACTCTCTAACAAAAATTCACCTTTTCACACCAAGTCTGCGTTTCATGCACCAAGTCACCCATGGAAAGCAGGTTCTCCTTTCCTCCCAGAGTTTCCACATAAAGTTGCTCCCACAAAAGGCTTTGGTTCCATTTCACCTTATATGCAACCGATGATTCCTGAGTACTCACCCCATTTTTATGAGCACAGGCTGGCTATCTACACACCGTACTTGCTTCCAGGTAATTCAGAGTGTGAAAGCTCTGCTCTGTCTGTCTATGGCACACAAGATCAAAGACACTTTCTTCCACACCCAGGACCACTTCCAAAACCCATAAATCCATCGGCATATGAACACTATCGATTGTTTCAACAATACCATTCCACTCCTCCAATACCATATGGATTTTGTAGGCCAACAGATCCTGCATTTTACAGATTTTCACACGTAGCTGGTATTAACAGAGATCAAAATTCTCATCTAATGGAAGAAACTACCTTACTGTATCCAGCTTCTTTAAGCCCATCCCAACAATACCCTCTAAATTCACATAAAAAACAAGCAGATTATGAAAAAGAAATGACATTATTGCATGCCAAAAGTAATTCCAAAGATGAGCAGAATGAAAGAGAGAATGCCAAAATGAGCCCTCTTGCAGGAAGTGCGGCCACAGGCTCCCCCGGCAGACCCAGCCCAACCAACTTCACCCAGACAAGCCACGTATGCGAAGGCTTGTTTGACCTCTCTAACAAGTCATCTTCCACATCGCTTGGCAAGTATGAGCAACCAGAAGAAAACTTCACAGCTTTCCGACCTGTGAGGAAAAGCACTGATCAACCAACTCCACTTCAAAGTGTCCAGACGCAGCAAGAGCGAGGAGATTCACCTACCAGGTAAAATAATAAATACCACTTTGCAAATCCTTGTCAGATTTGCACACAAGGGACAAACAACGATAGACGGACCCATTTCATGCAATGCCCCTAAAATACATTTAAACTTAAGCCATTGAGATCATTTGTTCTACACTGATGGTGCAAAACACAGTACAACTCCTAAATGCTATAGTGAGCAGACCACTCATTCTCCCTAAGTGTATCAGGTATTTCCCATACGATCACTATGCATGTGTCTGTGTATGTCATGGAATTACCTGCATTACAATGACGTGGATGGTGCAAGGGACGGGGGGGGGAGTTAAAGGACAAACAGCAAAATGGTCAGACTTCCAGCCAGACTGTTTTCTCTTCTTCCTGCCCACTTCCTCAGCCCCAATTTAAAAAAGTAACTGACGGTGATTTCTCTTTTCTCCTCATTTCTTTCAGCATTAACGTCACTGATGAAGATTCACATGCACAAAATGAATGCCATAACAATGAAGGCTCACTGTCCAACACAGATGAAGACACAGGGGTAGCTCCCCTTAATCTTTCCAAAAAGGCTGATGCAAACACAGGACCTACCCATGAGCATACATACAAAACCACATCCAAAACAGAAAGTCAGAGCTTTCTGGAATTGCAAGACATGCCTCTGAACCTCTCAGTAAAAGATTCCTGTAACACAGTAAGCCTGAAAACGTCATTCCACAGTCCATCTCACGATAATGGTGCTGCTACTTCTCCAAGCAATGAAAATGAAACCTCTGGAGTAGATGCATGTAGTCCCAAGAACCCTACTAACAGTGCCTGTGACAAACCTTTCACAGCTCACCGTAATGAAGCTCAAGACTTAAGAATAATTGACAGCTGTGATGAACAGAAACAAACTGCAGCTGTAGCTCTCTGTCAGCTAGCTGCATACAGCCCAGGCAAAGTTAGACTGGACAATGAAGGGCAGAGTCCTCAGGACAGTAATGCTTCTTGTACAGAAGCTTCTCTTAATTCTTCGGATACTCAGGATACTCAGTGCAGTCAAAAAGTAAAAGGACAAAAAAGGACAAATCAAAAAGAATCAGCAAAATCTCAGCAAGGCACTAAACGAGTAAGGCCAAATGACTGTAGCAGAGTCTTCACTTTAAGGAAGAGAACAAGAGTATCTTAATACTTCACTTTCCAATGAGTTTCTGGTCATAGGAGCTAGTTACCAGCAACACCATTAAATTTCTACAAACCGCCTCTTACTGGGTTTGGTTCCGTGACAAGATACATTCAATCTCTCCCATGTAAATAATGTTCATAATTTTATATTAATATTTTTAAGTAACAGAACCTTCCCTTGTATAAGCTCAGATTTTGATGAGTGAATTTTTGCATTCATTACTAAAGCCAAAGTACATCAGATGAATCTTTAAGGGTTTTGCAATTGTATTAATGTAAAATAAATTTTACAACTTCTTTTCTTAAAAGATGTTTAAGCTCTAGAAACAATACTGTTCAATTACATACTGTCATAGTCTTATGTCAGGCTGAATTTCATTTAATGGGGTTTTTTTGTCTCTTTTTCTTTGAAAAACATTTTATGTCACAGTGCAGTAGTTTAAATAAGCTTAAGATTAA
Source organism: Nestor notabilis (assembly GCF_000696875.1). Lineage (NCBI taxonomy): Eukaryota > Metazoa > Chordata > Aves > Psittaciformes > Psittacidae > Nestor > Nestor notabilis. Next base: position 6,543 of record NW_009912368.1, read on the forward strand.
ACCTGGCTATTTAGAATTTACTGTAAAAATTGGTTTGTGTATGAATGCCCTTTTCCACTATGCCATAATACAAAAAAATAGACCAAATTTTGCTACTCAGAGGCAGACACCAGTTTAAACAAACTGATCCAAACCTTGTGTAAGCAAGTTTTGCTGATGCCGCCTGAGATTTAAGTTAAACCAAGGAAAGTCTGCACCAATCTAACAAACACAGTTGATGTTCATCTTTAACTGAGCTGCTCTGAAAACAACACTGAAAATTTGAAGATCGAAATAATTTAGGTGCCTCATCTTCCTCTGAGATTAGACAGACACTGGGCAACTTTGAAACTCCAAGCCTAAAAGGTTATTTATATAATTTATTTCACCTGAGGCAAACTCTTTCTGGTGAAGGTCTTATTTCTGTATACATGTATCTCTAATTATCAATGTGCTTCTACATACATCCTAAAACTATTTTCTGCTTCTATACCTGTGTATATAAACTTGCAATTTTTCAAATAAATCTGTGACCTGTACTTCAAATATATGGCACATCATTAATGACCACAAACACATTCACTGCACCATCTGTAACACGTATCTTGAAGAAAAGTTAGTAAATAAATTGCTAAATTTTCAATGTACAAGCAGAATTTGGCATGGAATATCAACTCTACACAAGGAGCTTCCTTCAGTGAAGGAAGTTCATTATGCATATTAACTCTGCTGTACTTCAAGGCAGAGGGAATTCTGAGGTTTGCCATATGGAGCTAAAGCTGCTGTCCAGCTTATCAAAGCTTCTACAAAAGTTGAACCAAACCAAGGCTGTTCCACTGTATACAAACCCCATGTAAATTTGCACAGTATGAATTATCAGTCGAAGGAAAACAAACCCAAGCTTATTCACTCAAAACTATGGGCATGTATTTCTTATTGATTCATTACTCAGGTAAGAGACTGCCTCACCTGCCTGAACACTACTAGTAGGTATAAACCCACATCAGGAAGCTGAGTTATATTCAATGCAATACAGAGTTCCCAGAGTACTTGTTTTTCTTAATTTTTTGTGCTATGGTGGTTTAAGCTAACAGCTTAGCCCTAGCATTGTAAGAAGTTTACCATTAAACAGCAAATTACAGGGGTTAAGTTTCTGAGCTAAGAAACAAGAAAAGAATAACACCACTGATCTTTAATTTAATCTTTCATAGAGGAAAGCTTTTCCTAGAGCATCAAAAGCAGGAATATCAAGCTGAGAAAACAGAAAAAGCCTGATTAACTCAGATTACAACAGTAAGGCAGTAAGAACGGTTGATGTATGAAGCTGTCCATAGTAGGAGATAAAACAAGGACAAAACTGTTTTCTAAGCCAAAAAAAAAGCCCATTAAAATAAGGGTCATTAAAGCAAAAGGGCAAAAAGGGATAAGGAACCATGTCCAGTGTGCATGGCTATTCTGCAGCCCATCTGCCCAATGATAATAAAGGTTTGACTCTGATGAAGATACATTAGTCATTACCAGTCATATTCTTCAGTGGCTGTACCTCATTTTATGTCCAAGTCTTTCCAAATTCTATCCTACAAATTCAGACTACCCTCTTTTACTCATCGTTTGCTGTATCATATCTTTTTGCCTCTGTATAACTCATTCTTGAGTACCAGAAAACCAAAGGAGTTGCAGCTCAGCCAAGATAACCTCTGACTAGGCTTCTTACCCATCTTCTTAGACAATGACTGTTGGAATTCTTAGCCCTATTTAATTAAGAAACTTGCAATTTCTATAAAATCATTTTTTAGATCTTTATGCTTATCTCTCCCAGAAAGACCTTGCTGCCATGGTTGTGTTCTCTCCTATGTTAGCTTTCTATTCTTCCACACCAGTAGTAAATAAAAGGATAGTAATATTAAACCATTATTAATATATTAAATACACCAATATTGAAGTATCACACCACTAATAGAAGGCTACATCTTGTGCAGTCTCACAAATTAAAAATTTGCATATAAACCCATGTATATTAAAATGACCTTCCAAGGCAGCAATATATTTGCACTGCATCTCTGTAGAAAAAGAAGGGTGTGAAGGATACGACCATCATCCCCATTCTACAAATAGAAAAGTCAACCTAAAAAGTGAAGAGAGATGGTGTCACAGCACAGGTGAATTCACTGGCAGAGCCAGGATTCACTCATGTCATCTGTAGTCCTACACAACATCCAACTTGCACGGAACATCCACTTTAGATTTAAACAATTCTATTACATGAGGCTATTCCAATTCTTGCTAGAAGGAGGGGGGGAGGGGGAGAGAGGAGGGATTAACTGTTTCATCTTTATCATACAAGGGCAAAAGTATTTGGAAAAGGAAAACCAACTGACAGCTAGCTGTGCAAAAAATCTGACATGCAAACCAGATACTGAATCGGACATGAACTCGTTCCATGGAGACAGAATAACAAACTGTATTAAATACCATATTTTACAGTTCCTTCTAGAACAAGTCAACAGGTCTTCAGAATACAAATGATCTGGCAACCTGTCTTACTAGGATGAAACACCAGTTTTGACACACTGTGGAAAATCAGTGTTCAACTTTTGTGCTCAACACAGGACTACCAGATGAGATCAGAACCACCATCTAGCCGAAGATACTGCTATAAAAGTGTCCAGTAGTGGATGTGTACTGCTAGTTATGCTTTTGTCATTTCAACTCTATCAAAAATAGACCAAAATCACTAAACAGAAAACTACTGCTTTCACATTAATATCTTTGTACTTCAATATATGTTGATATATACAGAATACACAAGGAAACAATTCCTCTGCCCTGTTATTTCTCTTTCCATCCTGATGTTTCAAAAACCTATTAAAAACTTAGACATTCATGTATAAATTACACTAAATAGGCCTCTGAAATTTATTCAAAAACACACAGCATAAGTTACTAACTTTAGAGTGCAAGTTAGTCATCAATTACTTAATACAGTCCACTTAACTGACACAGGATATAAACAAACGGTATTATTTTTATACAACTGTACACAGAAATATGGGAGTGAGGAAGAAAGAAGAAAACCTCAAGAAACTAATTTCATTTTGGAAAGAAAAATTTATTAAGCATATAAAGGCACACCCAGGACAATGCTTTTGCAGAAGTATCTTAAATATCCCCATAGATGTATTTCTTTACTGTAGAATTCAGCACTACAGCCAGTAGTAAATGAGCAAATTCCAGTCAAGTGCCACACATTCAATGTCTAATACCATAAATTGTTAATTCATGAACTTACTCACATTCAGCAACTACAACTCACCATCTGAAATTCGTGAAGGGAGTAACAATCCTCTTCTGCCTAATTCAGCCAGAGCCAGGCATCCACCGTGCCATGCATTGTCTGTTTCCTGGAAACTAATTTTAGAACAAAGACAACTTTTTAAGATCAGCCTCCCCTTTTCAGATTTCATTTTTCGTGGTCAATTCCTAACATTTTAAAAGACACATAACCCCATATCAGCATTGTGATATAAATTCTGTTAGACTTCTAAAATATGAGAAGTTGAACGTACTTTCTTTCCTATTTTGTGCACTATAAATACTGCTATAAAGATTACCAAATAAGCAAACCCCCCATTTATCAGTAGAAATGGAACATCAGTAGAGTACAAAACCTGGAAGTCATCCAGAAAAGGAAAACAACTTTCTAGTACTCTGGCAAAACACACAGATTTACGGAACATACCCAGAATAACTAATTTAGTGCCAAACACAGTCCTTAACTAGCAAAAGAGGTTCAGGTGACAGTTTCCAATAAACACAGTGTATGAGCTTATGCAGTGAGCAAACTGGTGCTTATCCGCCCATTAAAAAACATCAACCAAACCAGAGCAACCTGTAGTGAACACAACCAAAAATACCCCAAACGGCAGACAATTTCTGGTGGACTGTCAGATAAAGGAGTAAAAAGGGAAAAGGTTGCACGCTGCATGACTAAACATGCAAAAAGCTCATTCTGTATTAAACTAGGAATAGGAATCTAAGAACAAAATGTAGAACAGACAAACTAGGCCATATCAAAGCTTCAACTCCACCAGCATCCTGCCTCTGACATGGACCTAGCCAAAGATGAAGCACAAAGGATCATTCCCTTATTAGCCTCCTCCTCACTTTGGCAGTCTGTACAGAGACTTCCCAAGCCAGAGGTTGCAGCCAGAATGTCATACTTAATAACCTCTGCTGGGTCCCTCTTCCATTAATTCCATTAATCCCTTTTTGAACTCCTTTTACACTTTTGCCTTCCATAACATCCTGTGGCAATGACTTCCACAGTTTAATTATAATTGCCTGAAAACGTGCTTCCTGATGCTTCCCAGTTCTCACCTTACGAGGAAGAGTGAAGATTATAATTACTCACTTTCCCTCTTTCTATCATAATTTTATGTATCTCCACTATATCCCTGTCCTTCTTCTTTCCACTTGGAAGAATCCCCATCAGTTAAATCACTTTTCAGTGATTCAGTTTTCTCATTCTATAATACCTAACATTCCCTTTGCCTTCTTTTTTTCTGACAGCTGCTGAGCATTCCACTGACATTTTGACAGAGGTATCAGTGTCTTCAAGATCTCTTTCCTGAGTAGTGATAACTGGTTTACAACTAAGCTGCCTTCTTCCCTAAGTGCATCAGTTTGCATTCATCAGACATTGTATTTCATGTCATTTACTGTCTAGTTACTTAACATAGGCTTATATCATCAGTTGATTTCCTCACCCCATTGTTCACATTTTTCCAGGATCTTCATGAGTATGTTGAACAGCACAGGGCTCATCCAGACCCCTATGGGATTGTGCTGATAGTCTCACTAACTTGTGAAAAATGATTACTTATTTCTTCCTTGTCTTGTCTTTTAATCCATCTACATTTAAGAAATCCTTTCTTTTTATCCCAAGAGATAGAACAAACTGCCTCTTATGAGCAACCGAATTATTCTGATTTTGGTCTCTAGATATTTAGTGTAAAAAGTACAGAAGAGATTCCCTTTGTCCTTGTCTACATTTGTTCCCAGGTGTTTCTGAAGAAAGCAGGTCACTCAATTACTAGTTGGATTACTCATCCCTATGACTTGAAAAACAAGGAAAGAAAACACAGCGAGTACAGGTCTTTGAAGCTCCAGGGATAATTGAGATCAGCAGCACCTCTTAAATTAATCACAGTAGCACAGTGGAAGTATCAGCAAGGCAGATACTTTCCTTGTAAGTTTTTAAGACTTTAATACTTTTTTTTATTTATTTATTTTTTAATATGTTATCCTTTGAGCTGCTATTTTTAATTTGTACTCAAAACCAGTAGAGGAAGATTTTTTTAAAACTGAGTACATCTGAGTGACAAACTGAACACTAACAGTATTTTTTGCCCATAAAGAAATTCTTTTTATTAGCCTACTCTAAAATACTAATTTAGATCTTAAAGCTCAAGCACTCAATGCAGACCTGATGAACAATCTGACATTAAAACCCCCACATAGTACTTTTTAATAATTAAGTCCTTCACACGCTTTACATGGCTGTGGAAACAAGACATCCAACAACAAAGCACATCAAAAGAACATCCTAGCAGCTATAGATGAAGCCCTCAGTGACATGGTTTATTGGCGCACTTGGCAGTGCTGCAGTAAAGGTTGAACTTGATAATCTTAAAGTTGATTCTATGATTTTATATGAGATCAAACCAAAGCTTCAGCTAGCCCAAAAACCTCTGTGACACAGTACATGCCTGAGGTCCAGTATATGAACAAGCATATTGCAACACTCTGCAGTAACAAGCTTTTACAGTTTAGCTATGTGCTCTGTGAATAAGCTCCATCTTTGTTTTACTCCAAACCTGCCACGTTCTACTGTAGGGCAATCATTTCCATGCCACTCAGAATTTCACAAACCTTTATTATAGCCCATTTACCCCTCACTTTTCCTACATGTTTTAGCCTCCCCTCACATACAGATTTTGAATACCATTTCCAGTTCTACTATGCTTCTGAAGATGCATCCAACACTCAAGACATGAGCACACCAGGAATTTTTAAAGCAACAAGTTAATGAGTATTTTTTTTATTTTCCCAAAGTTCAAATTCAGTCCTTCCACATTTCTTTAGAATGGGGTCAAGAGGAAGGATGAGGAATAACTCCTTTATTGAACACCCTCAGCACAACTGAAATCTGGGAGAAAGGCAAGAAAATTTAGGTTTTTAGAGCTGCCTTTCTAACTGTTGTCCTCCTGTTTCATAAGCAAAATTTACTTCATATGCATGTAAAGTGTGAAATAAGATTTTTTTACCTAAAACAGTCCAACAGAGACCCAATCACGTCATCTGCTAATTCTTTTGGAAGTCTTCCAGTTATTCTACCAATTCTACAGAAGATAGAAAAAGGGGGAAGAAAGGGAGGGTGGAAAAGCAAACAGTGATTCATTAGTACTGCATTTATACAAGTCCTATAAAAAATCTAGTAACTGGAAGCTTACAGTAAGATTGACTGGCTTCAAGATGACAATACACTGCCTTAACACCATTACCCTACAACAACAACAATCTCAAACTTAAAGCAAAAGCTACACAGTAGCAAACTTAACAGAGAAATACAGTTTTTAAAGTGGAAGAGGGAAGAAAAAACCCAACATTTTGCAGAAATGCCACTTTACACCCTTCAAATTAAGTCTCACCCAGATGTTTCTTTCCTTTAATTTATATTCTATCTGAAATTTTCCAGTTTCATACCAGACAAACAGACAAACATAGTTTTGTACCATCAGCTGTGCTAAAGCTATTTGAAGTAATTGGGAATACTGACAATACACAGAAATTACCAATGTTGGATTACACCAGACTGTATTTCTGAGTTGTTTACTGTAGATTATTAGAGTAACCATAAGAAACCTACCCTTTTGCTGCAGACCACCTGACAATAGTGTCTTTGTCTTTCAGTCCAACCAACAATTGCTCTGCAGAGAATTTATTTTAAACAAAACAGATTAGTCTCATTTAAAAACATAAAGATTTATTAAAACTTTCAAAATTCATTTTCCTCTTAACATAACTGCCTCTTAGTTTATATAAAGAAACTCTTTTTCACACCAGTATGACTTGAAATCAAAGAAACAAGAAAGATGACAAAATCATCTTCTAAAAGAGAATTCAATACAAAAATTTCAGGTACTGTGGAAGATTCAGGCTGGAGCTCATGGTGCTTTTTCCAGTGGTTCATTAGATTATTCAGTTATCAAAGTCTTCTGCTGCAATTTTAGCCGATTTATTTACAGCACATCCACCGGCAAGCTCACAGAGCACCTGCTGTATGACCACATACTAATAAGAAATGCTGTTCCTTTGATACTACCACAGCTTAAAAATTTCAACCATAATTCTTTAGCTTTCATTTAACATAACTTCTTGGTTTTCACTATGTATTTTAACTCATCCTTCCATCTGTGAAAGGTTCAAGTTCTCGCTTTCATACTGTATTTCAGAAGTCCATCCCCCATCCCCACAACAAATGCTGTAGTATTGAGTTTCTGTTTGAGATGCTGAAATCCAAATCATTTGAAAAAATCTAGTATACTTTAATCATTTGCAGAGACGTAAACTTTATGGTCTTTCTAATTTTTCACTTTAGCACAGACACCTACATGACTTTCTTAGCCCTAAGGTCATTTTCCAATATATGTTTAATTTGCAGGCAGTAGAATAATTTTTATTCAGTATTTACACACCTACAACATTTTCAATCTCTCCTGGAATGTCATACTCCTCTTCATCATCAGCTTCATTAGCAGCAACTGTTGCCATTTGACTCTGCACAACTGAACCCTGAGCCTGCAGATTGGCAGCTAGAGAACGACAGCCACGCTGGTATCTGCACAAGGAACAGACACATTAATTGATTTGTCTGATTGAAGTTCCCAGTGAAATAGGTGCATCCTGTCACAAAGCCTGCTGGTCAAGTTGCTACACCTCCCAGCATACACTTCCCCAGTTAAGTTAGTGGTTGCTTTAAAGAAAAAGTATCCCACTCTCCCTCCTCCTGACCCAGTTGTCTCTTTTCCAAGGTGAGAAGAGCTAGAATATTTAAATGGCTCCTTTTCATTCTCTCTCCCTTTCCTGTTTCAGTATAACCTATTTTCCACTGCTGACAATGGAGAGAGGCAAAATTCCCATGCCATAAAAACCTCTCTAAAACTTAAAATATTAACAGAATCAACTTATTAAAAATTGGTTTTTAAATGTTAAAGCAAGCTTAGCACTTTCTGACCAAGCTATACTCAGATATTTAGCCCATGGTGTAGATACATTCTTAGAAGAGACACACTTTACATGTTAAACTGACTTTTGCCATTGGGCACGGTACACTCTCCACCTAAAAGAGAATTTTCTATGCCTAAGGACGTTCTCAAAAGTTGGTAAAAGAAACACAATAAAAATAGTCACCAAGGGAGCCTGCAATTTGAAAATATCAGTGCGAGAAATCTAGAAAAGAGTTTGCCCTCTGGCAATAAGTAAAACCAGACACCAAAACCTGACTAATATGCAAAACCAAAGTGGGATTGCAAACCACTTTTCCCCTGTGAACCTCCTATCGAATCAGGGTACAACTATGTAATGGAAAAAGTTATGTTCACTCTTACAAAATCGTACTAAATCAACTTCAATAACAAAGGTCATTTTCTTCCCATCTAAACCAAGCTATGCATTATATAGGAACAGGCTTCTGCTTGTGTAACGTGCAACATGAGAAGTAAAAAGATTTGGCCTGTCCCAGCACTAGCTTAGTATAGCAAAATGGAAAAAAATTACAGGAAACTAAATACAGTGGAAGCAATCTACTTTTTCCAAATAGTGCAAATGAAGAGAGGTCCATTCCCAAAAAACACAGGGATTTCTTTCTTTCTCTTTTAGGGGAGGTTATGAGGCCAGGACAGTAGTCAAACAGGTATTCCTTGGCTTTTTGAGTGCTTTTGGATTTTTTACTTTTTATTTTTAATTGTTTCAGCTTTAAACTAACCTCCACTTTGCTACCTTTGGTTTCACAAATGTCAGTCCAAGTCTCTGAACAAGTTTCATCCCTAGCTTGCGAAGAACCATCTGATTACTCTCTGACAGCTTGCAGTTATCAAGACACTCAAGCACAGTAGCAGCTGTAAAAGAAAATAAACATGCTATAAAAACTGAAAACTCTCAGTAAGAACATAAGTTTTGTAATGTTTTGTAAGTTCCTTAGAATATTTAGATTTCTAAACGTATTACTAAGATGCAAATGCCTTATTACCTACTTTGTAGTAGCCCTGACACTGGTCAAATAGTGGTAATATTCTTCACCTACCAAACAGGAAGGATTGCTTTAAGCATTACTTTTGACTATGAAAATTATAATGAAGCTAGATTCTGAGAGTATTTATGCCTCTACTTCTCACTGGACGTGACATGTTCCAGCATTTTTCAGGGTCTAAGAATTGCCAGCAGTGTAACAGAACCAGGAATCAGAAAATCTAATTCATTTACTCTGCAGCCAGTTTCAAGACTAAGAAAGTCCTCCTTTATTCCTATTCCCTTTCCTCATTTATTATTTTCAGGCAGCATCAACTTAACTCCTCTGGCACAGGAATTTTTATGACGATGAATGCCCATAAACACTTAAGACATGAGAAATACTGTGTATGTGTAAACAGTCAGCAACGAAACCTTTCATTTGGGCACATCAAAAGGTAGCTAAATTATTTGTCCAGCAGAAAACACAGACGAAAGGAGAATCCTGGATTAATGAGTTCCAGGATTCAGAAGTTACAAATACAACAGTCCTCCTGCATTTTCAACCCGAAACAATTAATGATTGTTTTGAAGGCTGATCATTAGTTAATAGAGACCAACAGCTTGGGCTCTGAAGGACAGTCTTCCTTGCTATAAGCACCGTAAATATGGATGTGCACTGGGAAAATATTCTGCAACTTCTTACTCCAGTCTTGGAGCAGAGTTTTCAAAATACTCAGAGATCAACGATATAACAATTGTTTCAAAGTCTGAGAAAATGCAGGATGTGACTTAAAAATCTCCTTGGATTTTAAAAAGGCTTCTGACTTATCCTGACATACTAAAATACTAACAAAATACACACAGACAAAAAGGCAAAGCCAGTACTTTGATACCTTCCAACCTGGATTTTTTTGCAGTTGTAAAAGCTAGAAACTGATGGTTTAGAAGGAAGAGAGTGCAGAAACATCAATATTCACAGACAGAAAAACAAAAAGAATAACAAACTATAAGCCTCTTCCAAGTCCTGCCAACTCTTGAATCACTAAAATATCTACAGAACCATGCAAATGACTTCAGGACTAATGCTTATTTTAAAATAAAGTTCTATGCTGCAAAAGATTCCAAACAGTATCTTCCTTTGTCATTTGTCTGGTTTTTCCTATTTGATCCTCAGAGCTGTTAGAACCTGTTATAATTAAAAATCTTTGATATTTTTTGTCTCTCACATTTTCTTATCCCAAACAGTTTCTGCCTGAGTATCTGCTTCTTAGTCATGAGCATTCTACTTTTTCTGTGATACGTTTATTCACTGGTATGTCCCTCATTTTCCTCTTATTACCAGACTTGTAACTATTTAATATTCTTTCTACATGCCATAGGCCAAAACATCTAATTTTACCAGCTGGGTTAATGCTGTGAGCCAAGTATCTTCTTTTCATATTGATTATTTGTGTTCTACAGTTGCATCTTTTAAATTACCTAATTTTGTGTTATACCACATTTTCTCTAGCCTGTTTGTTATTCTGCTTATCTGTCAGTCTTACTGTTGTTCCAGCTTCCACAGTGCTGTCTGCTGTTTCTATGTGATGACATTCCTCAATATTTCCTGTTTGTTCCTGACCAGCACATATGTCATTCCACTCTGTTTGTCTTACTGTCTTATCTCCACATTTACTCAGATCTCAGGTATTTTGTAAGGAAGCATCTGCATCTCTGACAAAGTAACTGGGAGAAGGGAACTGCTTGCCACACAAGAACTAAGAAGTTTCTTCTCTGAAGTCAAAATAATCCCATTAGGTGGAAATCACAAGCAGCATTCTAAAGTGAGTTTACATCATTGCTTGATTCCTGTGAATAGCACGAACCCTATTTCTGGTGCTTTGATAAGATTCCCAAAATTGACAAGCTCTTTTGTAGTGTTTTGTGATTAGCCATCATCTTTCCATACCTCTCTTTACTGCTATCAATAAAAACCAAGTTAGTATTTTGTAGGCAGCTCTGACCATATTCCAGGATTCGCCATGAGATGAACCTAACTCAAACATGCAGCTACACTGTTCAGAAACTTCTGTGCTTTCCTTCTGGGTCCCTGTCTATCCCTAATTGTATCCATCATAATCTCTCTCTGGAATCACCACATGATTCCAGCTGGGTCCCATACAAAGCAGTTTCTTTAAACCTGGGTTTTCTGAAATCCTGAACTTGTGTTGAAACTTAAAGATCTTCTGCAAAATTGCCAGCAGTACTACGTACAAAATCAATTTATATTCTAATGAATTTTAAAACATATTTTCCACTTCTTATAGTTTGTATGTCCTGTGTTCAGCTCTGTATTATAGCAACTGGTCAATGCCAAATTCTTTGATGAGGTGTTCCAACATAACATTCCCCACTGACTTCTGCTCCTCCCTCACTGTCACCCTTTTCTCCCCCCTCCATTTTGCATGCTTCATAACTTCCCTGGTGATTTCACTCTTTACAGCACCCTTTGTTATCAGTTTGATCTTTCTTTCTTTTTTTTTTTTTTTTTTTTCTGTTTGTTTTTTTTTTTTTTTTTTTTTTTTTTTTTTTTTTTTAATTGGAATGGCTTTAAAACCAGGAATCAGGATATTACAAACTTACCATACGGTAAACAATCTTCTCTTTTGGCATGTTTAAATAACTGTGCCTACAATTAAAATAGGGAAAACAAACATGAGAATATACAGATTCTAAAACACATTATCTCAAACATAGAGTTCTAAAATACTTCATGTTTTTGAAATAATCAGTCGTTTTTACTAATTTACATAGCATAAAAGGGAACGAGACTTAAGAAGCCGTTTTACTTCTTTACAAGTCAAGGATACTGCAGCCCTCCCCTTCCTTCCATCCATACAATCATGCAGGCAAGCCAACTCAGGGAGCTGAGCTGGCCAAAAAAAACTCTAAAGAGAGAATGAAAAAGGATTAAAAAAGAGAGAGAGAGGGGGGAAGCCACTAGTTTTCAGCCAGCTCAGCTTTCTGAACCATCCAGCCCAGTGCCTGGTCACACAAGCTCAGTGCAGGTGCAACCACAGCACCTATTATCTCAAATAGCTCATGTTGCTTTGAACCTCTAAAAAGTGAAGCAGAATTTGGAGAACATGAATACAAGCAGAAGAACCAGGGGAACTCTAGATCCTGTTTGAGACTTCCTGACACTGAACATCTCCAAACTGAGTAAGCCTTGGTGATGATTTATTAGACAACCCAGCACACAGAACACATCAATGCTTTGGTCACTGCTCAGATGTAATAACTACACGTAAGCAATTGTAGTTATTAGCAGCAACCACACACTGACAGGCAGGACACAGTCCAGGCTAAACTGCTGAGTATTTTATCTGTTTCCCCAATAGCTTTTGAGAACTCCATGTTAAACTAAACAAAACCAGCTACAGAAATTTCTGACTGCAAGCCTGCGACAGATATACCTCCAACAACCTTTAATTCCTGTGCTGAAGGATTTACGGAAGAGCAAAAAGCTTCCATAAATAATTTTATATTTAATTAAATACTTCAGAAATATTAAGCCCCAGCACTACAGTGAGACAAATGGACTATTAACACCTGATCAAAATGATGTTAAACATTGAAAGTTTCCTCAGTTCACTTAGTATGCATCAAAAAAAACTGTGTTCAGTCACTTCTTTTTCCTTGCGTTGTCATTAACCAGAAGAAAAATCCTCCTCAATAAATATGCCTAGGAGTTAAACAAGAACAGACTTACCTTAAAAATATGTACTTTCTCACACATACCAAACACATACATGCCTCCTGCACTGCAGGTGTGGTTAAGCGCAACAAAGGCAATAAAAACACCTTCAGGCTATGTACCCATTCTAGTTTGTTTTGTTACTAAATTGCTTTTTAGGATCCTAAATTAGCACTTCTGATCAGCTCTACTGCAAGCTATATAGGGGACTTTGATAATGTATGTTGAATTATCTCAGATTTTTAGTGTTTTTACAAGTAACAAGGCAATTGTAAGGCATCCATTAACAACCTACATTTACAAAGGAGTAATGCTGCAGAACGATGTCAGGCCCAGAAGAACAGCTAACAAGAACAAATACCAACATGAATGGTATAAATATAGCACAGCTTTTCTCAATACACCCTATCAGTGTCCCAACAAAAAATTGTTTTCCAACTAACATACAACAAAACTCTGCTTGTGTTAAAAAGCCTAAAGATGACAATCTACAGATCTTTGGTGTAACTAACAAACACTGAGTGCCTCTAAAATTTTTCTACCTCTCTGCTAAAACATGAAGAAACTCATTTTTTCACCACTTTGTTCCTGTGTTCTGCTTTAAAAACCTATCAGATGGTTTCTTCACAAGGTTAGCAAGTTGGTAGCAGATGCCAGGAGATCCTGCAGCATTTCTGCAGCACCTTATCTTCACAATTATCCTCGTTTCTGTAGAAAAGTCCAGTTAAGAACAAAGACTGCTTTTAAAGCACACACAGACCGCCTCCAAATTATTAGGACTATATTCAAACATATTCAAAACAAAGCACAGTGTAATCCCTGACGTAGTAATAATACAGAGAAAGAGCTTTTTAATACAGCCTTGGGAATACTCCTGGGCGAATGCATTGGGATGTCTACACTTACACTTCATAGACTCATAGAATGGTTTGGGTTGGAAGGGACCTTAAAGATCACTTAAGTTCCAACCTCCTGCCTCATAGTGAAGAATTTTTCATAAGCTCTCATCTCAATCTCCCCTCTGTCAGGTTAAAGCCATTCCCCTTGTCCTGTCCCTACAGATCCTTGTCCAAAGCCCCTCTCCAGGTTTCCTGTAGCCCCTTTAGGCACTGGAGCTGCTCTAAGGTCTCCCCTTGAGGAGCCTTCTCTTCTCCAGGCTGAACAAGCCCAGCTCTCAGCCTGTCTCCAGAGCAGAGCTGCTCCAACCTCCTTTACTTCTTAGCACATTGTCTGGGAGCTCCTTCAAAGGTGGAAGAGAATCCTCAAAACATTTACACACTTTCGGTCTTACGTAGTTCCTAAATTCTGGCACCTTTCTCTGAGTTTCTCTATGAATTTTCACATCCTTAAGGCCAACTTTGAATTCAGCTCTGACTCCTCAGGAAAAACAGAACTAGAAGCACCTCAAGCAAGACGTGAGAAGAAATTAACCAACACATAAGCAGGAAATTAGAAAACTCTTCAAATACTGTAACAAGAAATTTTTTTAATGTTCTTCTTAAAAAATACCCAAAAAGGAAGAAAACAGCCTCACACACCTATGCCTCAATTTAGAACAGTGAACTTGACAGATTCCATTTCACAACCATTTCTATTATTTTCTAACAGAAAGGTGAAACATATTGTTTCCCTACGACAGTTTGACTATAAACTTAAATAACAATCTATTTTTATATCTAATATTCAACACAGAACATCTAGTCTCAAGCAAAATCCTGCAAGGATTCGTAATATACTTTCAGATGTTGAAATCATCATAGCAACTCTTCAGATACTGAACACAGCAGGAAATCCAGTGTCTGGGTTTTGTTCTGGTTGTAGAACTGTCAAGAAAAGAAGTTTTCATTACTCCTTTATGAGTTAAAGTATGCAAAAGCATTCCCAAGTCCAAATTTCCCAAACTTTTAAGCTTAGTAGATACGTTTTCTAGGGGAAATAAGAAAGCACTTTAACTAACATTAGCCTTTGGGGCGGGGGGGTGTGTGTGCGTATGTGTTTTCTTTCAGTATGTGCTACAGTAGATCAACAGTAGTACTGTCTCAGAAAAATCCTGCAAACCTAAAGCTTACAAGGGCTATACTGAACATAAAAGTACATGCTGCAGGAACAGAAAACATTAACAAAAACAGAAAAAAGAAGGGATCAACATTACAGTATCCAGCCTAAACTTCCTGCCTTGAAGGAAGAAAAACATCCAAGGCACACCATTTCAAAAAATCTGATACAAACAAAGTAATTAATAAGCTTGGTTTGCCACCTGCATAGACATTTCAGTGTCAGCAACTAACAATACTGAAAGTAAGGAGCCTGTCTCTTGGAGTATCCAGGCAATCAAAGTTACGCCACGGCCTCTTCACTTTAATGAGGACACACAGCATACACCAACTTACCCAACCTGTTGAACTGTTGAAAAGTATGTGACTCCCTCTCTTATAAATAATTAAGCCACCTACAAATTAGAGAAAATCAGTGGTGTGCAAGCAATGACGACTGTCAAGTCTGGTTTTGCTTTAGAAATAGCATGGTGCAAGGAAAACAAAGCCCAGTTTCTTAGTAATCCAG
The DNA here is from genome assembly GCF_000696875.1 of Nestor notabilis. Classification (NCBI taxonomy): domain Eukaryota; kingdom Metazoa; phylum Chordata; class Aves; order Psittaciformes; family Psittacidae; genus Nestor; species Nestor notabilis. Next base: position 22,111 of record NW_009912368.1, read on the forward strand.
GAGAAACACACCACACCTTCCAATTGTCTGCATAACCCACTTTAGGCCCGACCTCCACAAGATATATCAATTGGGATCATCTCCAGGACATGTTCCCCAAGCTATACAAATCACCATTAAGGGTGGCCTGACTGTTTGGTAGCAAGTATATCTATCTTCCTGCCGAGCAGGAGACACAACTCTGCTTGTACCCTCTGGTGGTAACCAGCCAAGTCAAGGACTGGGAGGATAATTTCAGCCTCTATGGGAAGAGAAGAAAATGATCTTTCATTACTCTGGAGCACCCCCTAGTAGTCACACAACATTCAGGTCCAGGGAAAGCTATCAGCCATTCCTGCCTCCAGGCCAGATGTGGGGAGGTAAACAAGGCGAGGGAGGCCATGCTGTCAGAATAATAAATTCACTTGAAAGTAGAGAATATTTAATGCATTATATGTGCAGCTAATGGCAAAATAGATTAGTTCAAGCCCTTGTTCTTACTGTGTCTTCAACAGAGATAGTAAAATATTACTCCTGTAAGTCACATATTTGTGAGGGCACTGATCATTAACATGGTGCTTAAGCTGACAAGCTTCAACACAGAGCCCAGCTAAACGTGTGGCAAAAGGAGTTTAGTTTTCTTAAGTTTTTAGTTATTTACCAGTTGAGAGCCTGAAAAGTTTAGACTAACATGTGGAGAGCTCACAGAATCGTTCCTTTCTACCTTACCAAGGCTAAAAACACAGATTTTAAATACCTGGAAGGAAAAAAAAGAAGAGGCAGCTTAAGACAGCAATATAGTTTAAAAGGAAAAGAAAGTCTCATGATAACAGAACTTCTAAGCCTTGAACTAACTACAGTACTTCTGGTGAGAAGAAAAAAAAAAGTATCAGACAGGGCCCCACTGGAATACTCTGTGCCATTCAGAGAGGAGACACAGCGCCTCCAGAAAGGGGTCAGAGCCCTGGGTATCTGCAGACACAAGAATTTTCTTCTTCTCCTTACATCACCATTGCCTGTTGTACACCTTTATCACCAACCCATTAAGCAACGACACCTTCGGAAAAAAACCAACACCAACAGACAATCCTAACATCACTAATTCTTTGAGAATGTCAAAAATACAGAGACTTGGGAAACATTCTATTTAGAAATATTCTATTTTTGTGCCTCTGGGTCCGAAAGAATAGAGTTAGAGAGTTCTTTCTTCCCTGGAGCAAAATTTACATAAGCATGTAGCTATTGCTAAATAACTTTTGCATTAGAGACAGCTCAGGGAAATGCCCTGTTCTTAAGACTCTCGAGTTTCATCAGATCACCGTGTAGGGCGTTTTATTTTTTTTAATTATTACTCACACTTGTATACTGAATCACTTATAAAACAAATAAGGTTTAATAAGTTTCAATGCCCAAGGCTACCTCAACATGATGACATCTCTGTCACGCAAGAACTGGGAGTGCTGCACCCTGCAGCAATAACTAAAAAGCTGTTTGATATAATGGTAGGTTTAAAAGCAAACCTCCAGACCAAGAGAATTTAAAATGCAGATTCTTGAAACAGGTTAGAAGTTTCCTTCAAGTAAACAAATGTTATAAAAAAAATAAAATAAAGTGGAGTCATTTCATATTAATCCAACATTTAGAGTCCAATATACAAACCCAACATTGATAATCCTTCAAATACAGCAAGTGTCTAAACACAAAAGTGAATTTAATTCAATACTGAATTCAATACTATAATGTTAGTTTCAACTGAAGAGGGCAGTTTTAAAACCTAACTCTGAAATGTTATAAGCAAAGACTCCTGTTTGTGCACACCTGTTGTGAAATGATATATTACTGACGACAGGTGGAAAGAGAAAAAAAGGAAAAAGCATTGGTGGAATTAAAATATGTAATGCAGGCTGCGTGTTCCAACAGGAATCCTGAAACAGTAGTACTTGTTCTACACATAATGCTGAGTTAGATTAAACAGTAGCATACCTAATCACCAAGACTTAAGGCCACAAAGAGGCAGATCAAAGTGCAGCAACGTTGAACTACTCACTGCGTACCTAACTTGCAGTTTCAGTTCATTGAAATGCAAGAGTTTCGTGTCTTTTTAAAACAGTTTTGCCATGCCAATCTCTCTACAAGCCATTTCCTACATGCAGGTCATAAGCAGCATAATACCATAATCCAACTGAAATCCACCCAGTTAGGGGCAGCCCTAAATTGACCTGATGGACAGAAAGATGACTTATCCCCACCCTGGTGGGTTACATTCCCGAAACCTGTTACATTCCCAAAACCTGCCACATTCCCAAAACCTGCCTTGCTGTACTGACCAGAAACTGAAAAATGGTCTGCTTTTCTCTTGCTTGTTCAGAAAGAAATGCCCAGACAACTACAGTTTGACTTTCAAAGTAACAAATTTCTGGAGGAATCAAAGGGCAAAGAACTTTGAAGCCTGTTGACACAAGTTTTAGCTGTCCCTCATGAGGATGTGTTCTGCTTCGCAGACTTGGCAATTACTTACTATGTTTCTGTACAGACTGTTAGAATCTTGTCTGTTTAATAGAAAAGGTTCAGTTGTTTTAAAACCTCCTTTTATTTTCAGCTATTTTGGGTTTAACAATATGCTATCGTCACAAGTATGTTACACAGTTCTTAATATTAAACTCTTGAAACAAGTATTTCTTACTCCACTTAAGCACATCTCCATACACACATACCTGCACACATATTCTGAGAACCTTCATGCCCTAATGATCTAATTCATGCTTACATTGTAGTAACTAAAATTAAAAAAGGAAGACTGAAAGCAAGAAAGGCTTTAAAAGTTCAGTCTGCTCATAGCTACCAACTGGAATAGGAGTTAGGAGCTGTAGGACACAAATAAAACTAGCCTGAAACACTTTCTCCTATCCCAGAGAGAAGGAAAAACTAATGTAAATGCAAGAAGGCTCCTGCTTCCAGGTATATTGTATCACATTCCAGTTTCGATTCTACTTGTTAGGTATTCACCTGTTTCGCTTAGTATGCACTAATGAACAGGTGGATAGAGCCAAAGCCAAACTCAAAGGAATTATGACAAAACACTAATGTATTATACATCCTGCAGGTCTCATCATGTGCCTAGAATGGCAAACAGTCAGTCTCCCTTTCCAGATCTGACAATAAAATGATGAAACATCATTCTGTCTTTTGAAACATACTGCAATGCATACAAATAATGCTTCCTCCTGCCTAAGCAGCAAGTCCTAAGTTATTCTAAAAATAGATCATTTCTTGTATCTTCTGATTTGGAAGAGCTGCTGGAGAGGAAACAAAAAAAAAAACCCACCCAAAAAAACACACGGCACACACTTGTTCCAGAACTTTGCTTTGATGTTTAGTAACATACTGTATATGAGTCCTCATAGCTATTAGTTAAGAAGAGCTGCAGATTTATGCAAATGATAGAAACTTGTACAAACACCAGCAAATCCTTAAACCTGTGCAAAGGCTGGTCAAGAGCAAGTCATCACCTCCACTTTGATCAACAACAAAAACAAGAAGTAACAACTCCACCTGCACAAACTGCCCCATTCTACCCAATTATATTTGGACGCCAAAATCAAACAGATACCAAAACTGTTATTCAAGGGTTTCAAAATGCACACTAACACTTTCCAGGGTATAAAACTACAAGAAAGCTTTTATAACAAGATATTCTTTGAAGGTACAGAAGGAGTGCTATTGTATAGTAGTGGTCGAGGTATTACAGACTTTTTCCCATGCGTGGTGTACCAATTTTAAAACCCAAACTAAGAATTCAGCACTTTTGAGTCATAAACTATTGTTACTTCACAAGGCAAGGAGCATTAAACAAAAAACTTGTTCAGATTAGCAAGGAAAACCATCAGAAACAGTGCATTTTCTCAGACTACTGAAGGACCCTAACAAGTTTAGTATGTCTCAGTAAAACTATTGAGAACAATATCTGAGTTGAAGAATGCACACAACTTTCTAGAGTCACTTGTATTTTGGTTACCAGTTCTAAAGTCTAGGAAAGACCACTGCTATACCAGAAGCCCAACCTCTGCATTTTATACAGTTCCAATTTTTTCATTTATTCCCAAGGTTTTGTTCAAAGAAGAAACAAAATAAGCAAACCAACCAACCAACCTCAACCCAAACTGAATTATGAAATGATTACTGATATATAATCAGCTCTTTAAAAGCATTTTTGAGAGTTATTTCTCAGTATCTATACTGGCAACTTAATTTGGTGATGACAAGAATACTTAAAGAAAATATATATATGTGGGAAGTTACAACTTCAGAACTGCTGTGGAGGAAATTCTAGCAGTGCATATTATCCTTTTTTAATAAATACACATAAACTCTCTGTGCATTTGCTACTGAAGGTCTGCCATGGTAGTATCATATGACCATAAGTACAACCATCTATCTTTTAAAAGATAAAAACAGTATTTACCAGGGCCTGGAGCATGCCATTCATAACAACGGTCCCCTCCATGGTCTGAAAAGAGGATTTAGATACCATGGAAAGTGTCCAGTCCAGGAAGTCTGCCATCCTCTTCTGCTTGACATCAGGGCGGACAATAAATCTGTCACAGAAAGAAATGAACACTGCAGTTACTAACTTCATGACTTCCAGTGAAAAGTAATTTTTCCTGCTATCCAAACCAGTTGCAGTTCCTAAATACAACTCTCCAATGGATATTTGGCTAAATTGCTGAGGGTGGGAACATTTAAACCACCATAAATTCAGCCCCTCTGTCTCTGAGCAAGGCTTTGACCCAGAATTCCACTTTCACTTCAATCTATAAACTTGTGTTCTAGAGATTTCTCATCTTAATTGTAAAGCAGCAACCATTCCAAAGGTCCATTAGAATTAGTGAAAAGCTCAAACAAATACAAGGATTCTCTCCACCATTCTCACCAAGAACAGCTATTCTGCACATCTGAAAATGGGTGCAAATCCACAGTTGGTCCATGCTGCACTGTTACCAGCCAGGCCCATAAAGAGTAATCATCAGTGCTACATTGGGGTTCTGTATATGTGAAAAGGTCAAATACTCATTATTTAACAGACTAGATGGGTCAAGAGATGTATTTTCACCTATCTCAGGGCGAAAGAGGTTCATCATGGTTAAACTACTTCTGTAAACCTATAATCATCAGTGCCAACCACGCTACAGTCAGGGCATCTGCTTCAGTTATCTGATTTAGTGTTCGTAGCACTTAAAAACAAGCAGAGATTCAGACTAATTAAGAAACTTTGTTCTTAATGCAGTCAAAGGAAACAAGGTACATGGGAAAGACCAAAAGCACAATTCATAGGGTTTAAAGAAGGATGTATGCAGAGCCTGTATCTAGTTACTTTACGCACGTACAAAGTAAATGAGGAACTGCACCAAGAGTTAACTAACGGGAAATATTAAATACAGACAAGACAGGAAACAGTGAGCAGGTATGTGATCATCTGAATTATCTTCAAAGTCAGTACCTGTTGTGTTCAGCAATAGAACAGTGAGGATTTGGGGCAGGGGTTAGTCTGGGGGCTGGTTTGCTTTATAACCAAGCAGCAAGGACACAGCCTTCTCTTGCACAACAGCGCAAGTGAGAGAAGTAACCTGTAAAGTAGATGAACTGGTTCCTAGACCCTTTCTTAGCCCAAAGGAGTTTAAATCTTATTTTCCCCAAGGAGTGCCATAACCTCCAGACTAGAAGCAAGATAAGCCTCATCCCCTCCTACTGCAACCAGGTCCCTAAGCAGACAGAAAGGAGAATTTGTGAAACAAGTTCCAGCTCCTCTGCCCTTGAAAAATAAATCACTTTGGAAAACAAGAGATCCTGATGTTTCTCTTGAAATTCATTAACTTCCAGCTCCTCTGTCCTTGAAAAGTAAATCACTTCGGAAAACAGGGGATCCTGATGGTTCTCTTGAAATTCATTAACTCCCTAAAGCAGGAACCAGAACCCAGACTTCCTCTTCCTCCCCAAGCAATTCCCTACTCAGTGTGTTACTGAGTTAAGACTCCTATATCTCCTCTCTCTCCTTGTCCTTGGATTTTTGTAGTCCTGCTTACCTAAGAAGACGAAGCAGTGATCTCTGAATAACTATGCCTATTCATTAAAGAATTGATCTGGGATATAAAAGCAGTGAATTCAAGTGCACCAAGGCCAAAATGCTTTCGACCCAGGTCTTCCAATTCCTGGTGAAGTGTTTTAATCATTAGATTATTTGAAAATAGGGTTTTCATAATTAAATAATTACAAGTACCCTAGATAGCAACTTTCCTCCCCTTAAGAGTCTTACACACCTTGATGCAGCTGGTACTAGAACCAGCTTAATGTATTCTATCACCTTACTTGTTATTAATATCTACTTTTATAAAAATTAATTCAGCCAATAAAATGTAGGTGAAAAGAACATAAGACAACTGATAATAACACATTTGCCCAGTACCCTGCGTTTGGATGCAAGGCCCTTATGAAATCCCCCTGAAATCCAGGGTTGAGCACTGCATGAACATAGAGTTTTGCTGAATGCAATGCTGTAATCAATCACATAACTGTATATATGCTTCCACTAGTAATTTAGTTTTACAGATACCCTGGAGTACCAATGAAGTGCAAATTCAACTACCATAATGTGATGAAAGAATCATTTTAAATTACTGTCACCCTTACTTGAGAAGGCTTACAAACACTAGACGTACCTTCAAGAGTCTACCCCAGTTCATTGATTTGCATGTTTTTCTGGGTTTTAGGAAGCAAAGAAGATAAAGGGCGTATCTGGGCACATGAATGCTCAAGAGTAATTCACTCTATGTCACATTTCCACCTTAAATCCTCTGCTTCTGTGAAACTGTCACAAGGCAGATGACCAATGCAAACATAAAAATCCTAGAAAAGCAACTTCCAATTATCACTTCCAAAATGCCTGCAAAACCTAGTTAGGACAAGGAAAGAAACCTACATTCTGTCACACAGAAATAAGTATGTAACAGTCAAGTTTATTTATTGAAGACAATTCAAATGCTTAATGCATTCACTTAAATCTTGCTCTGAAATATTTCACAGCAAATCAGAAAAAGTACAGGACTAGTCACCAGAGAACTGTGAGTCTGTTCTCAAACTCCTTCATGAATTTTCTCCATGACTCTGCCAGTTCTAAAACAAAAGTGTTTGTTTTGTCATGAGATTCAGAAGTGCACCGTTATACTCAACTAAATACACATTTCCAAAGCACTGAGTCCTGTGACTGAAGCTCAATAAATTTAATGTAAGTACATGAACAGTTATTTCCCCAAAAAGACAGTTAGGATCTGCTCTATTAAATGTTATATTTAACAACTATTTTGATACAATTAATGTTTCTTAATCTGGAGAAAAACGTTAATGCAGATTTTATTGTTCAGACCAGCTACGCACATCCACTACCATCATTTCATTGTGTTCGCTCACCTCCAGAGCCTCTGCTCCTATAGCTACACTGGCAAAACTATGTTGGCAGAGCCCCCTAGTGTAGACAGAGTAAATAGTGGTGTAAAGATTTTTGTAAGGGTTTCACTTGTTTTAAAAAGAAAGAAAAAAATTAAAGAAAAAACAAATGACAAACTGAGCTGACTAAAGCCCTCTTCTGCTAGAATGTACTGGAATATGTACTATGAGATACACTGGAAAAAGATACGTGTGTACTGGCACAGTTTATGGTCTTTGTAATTCATTTTCATACGCATCAGAAATGAAATCTTCACTAATGCAGGAGGAAAGAAGAGCTACAGAAGTTCGCTATTTCAAATTTGTAAACAACCCCACCACGAGTGTCACTGAAATGACACAAAATACCCGTGAGAACAACTGCACCTATGTCACACGTTTCTGGGTGTCTGAAGACCAACCATGTAAAAAAACAGGATTTAGAAAGTTCTGTTATACTACACCTGCTTAATTTGATGAATTATTTGCCAACAATAAACCTAAGAAAGCAGAAGTACTGTTTTCTGGATGAGAGAATGAAGAAAGGGACAAGATGGATATTAAGAAAATAAATTCTAGCACTACTCCTTCCTTTCACATAACTTAAGTCCTAAAAGGAAACATCAAACCCGTAATCCTACATGCCAATTCTCTGTTTAGTGTGCAACATGCTCTAAAAATCACCAGCAACACAAAGAAACTGTATCTTTCTCAAACCCAGTAGTACAAACATTGTAAATTGCCCTGGAAAGCAATTCAAGAGTATCCTGTTAACAGTGAGGATCTGTATCACTTCTGAGAGGCACCTGTTCCTCTACTAAGCAGAAAAAAACAGAGCATGTCTAGTAACAAACACACTATTGGATCTGATTCAAGCAAGTTTTACATCCCACATACAGTTGGCAACTTCCAGTCCTCCCAACAGTGTCATAAGCAGAGTGTCATACTAAAATAGGTCAGCAGAAAGGGGAACTAGCTTTTCCCTTTTTGCCAAGAAGCACAGAAGAGACTTACTTTGAAACCAGCACAGCAGCTGCATCTCGAGCCTTATCACTGACAACCAAGTAACACTAAGGGTAAAAGAAAACTAACTGTAAAGGAATGCACACATGTAGATTTCATAACTACATAACTTTGTACATGAATATACTACTTACGATTACAAACATTGTAATAATATATTTTATATCATTATGATTACAAACTGAGCCTGTAAAATTATTAGATTTCCCACTTCCCATATCTCAGATAACAAAGTCTCCCTTCTAGTCTTTCACAGTGAAATTACTGAAACCTTAACTTACAGTCTTATTTGTGCTACTACAAACCTATGAGAGATGAGCCAGTGAAGTACTGCAAGTGTCAAAAGCCTAAGATGTTCAGGTATTTGTGGGGAGGGCATGTTGTTTATTTTTATCTCAAAAGGCTGACAAGTCAAACACTTTGGCTTATGCTTAGGGAAACTTTGTGGAAAATTCTTCATGCAGTCATAGGTTCCAATGTTACTAATCCTGATCAAAAGCTGATTTTCAATATAAATCTCCAAACTTGGCTTTCAGAATAAAGTGGCTACTGTTTCCAAATGCTATAAGCTGTTAACATAATCTAAGGCATGCAGTCATATCAGATAGTTGTAAAATAAGATAGTTTATTGCTTGTGGAAAACAAGTAACAGTCTCATCTGACACTAAAGCAGCAAAGAACATCTTGAAGATTCCAAAACTATAGAGAAATTCTTTACGGAATAGACACAAAACATATGGGCTTAAATAATATTCTGAAAAGACAATAATTTATTACGTATTGGAAGATAAAGCCCGAGAAGAACATCACAGGTTGGAAAATATTACAAGAGGTTTTATACTTACTTTTGCTACTGTAAGTATGCGATCCATTGTGGGCACACGAGTGTGCCCCTCCTCAGCAATATTGCCATCAAAACGGGCCAGATCAAAAGGAATCAAGCATATCATGGAGAGCCACAGCAGAAGCATATAACGAGTTTCCCAAGTCTGGAAAAGAATGGTAAAATAGAATATGAACTCCTTTTTCTGCAATATATTCCAACAAAGTGCCTGAAGCACAAACTATCCACTGGCTCCAAGGAACTTTCAGAGTGAGATGATGAAAACTCTGAACCTGAACTCTCTGAAACACCAAAGGAGACAGAACTACAAGCAGTTCCAAACAGGAAAACAATAACAAAGTTAATGGACCCTTCCCTCTGAATCTGAAATCCCAGCAAGTTTATTTCCTTCCCAGAGGAAAACTACATGTTACTGTTTTCCTGTTTGCTCCTTCTGCCCTCAGCCCATTTGTGCCTCCAGTCACATAGGTTCTTCTTCCTAATTTCTTATGTATTGCTGTTCTGGATTTACTGAAAGAACTTTAGATGTGTTTTGTGAGACAGACAAGAAGTAACTTTTACAGGCTTTAAAGCTGTACAACTACAACAGCAGCAAAGTGAAGAGAATTGATAATGTTTATTAAGAATTTATTTTAACTTAGAGCAGTTATTGCCTTCAGATGCAGTATTTTTGTTACTTGTAATAGATTATGATGTGTCAGCAGTAGTAAGCCTTCTGGAATTTTTACCTTTCCTTATTCAAAAATAGAAGAATATGAACTATGATTATGTTGGACTTGATCATCCTTATGGATCCTTAAGGAAGGATCCTTATGGGCCCCTTCCAACTCAGGCCATTCTATGATCTCAATGCATGCTTAAAAATTATTTGCCTAAATAGTTTTTTCAGATCAGAATTCTTGCTCAGAACATTCCCAACCAAATAAAGCCTTAAATCAGGACACACAAGGAACTGATGGCGCACTGTTTCTCAAATTGCAAACAGGTAGGGAAAAAATCTGAAATTCTAGAATTACTTTTCACACTCAAGAATGTATTATCAAAAGGCAAAACTTCCTCATGCCATAACTGTGCTATTTTCTCCAATCTTCACCTCCCTCCTTTTAAAAGAAAAGTGGAAGAAAAACAAGAAAAATAAAAAAAACTCACAGATCTGAAGATAAATATTCGGGGATTGGGGAAGAATAAAACATTTTATGAAATTAAACAAGGAAAATTAACTATCATCTTCATTTCCTTATCAAAATAGAAGTTCTCACACCAACTTTAACAAAACCCCAGGGTTTAAAAACCAATCTCTTAACATTAAGAGGGATAAAAACATAAAACTTAAATACTCCCATTTTCTGTGATTTTACTTTTATGACTTCCAAGGTAAATCAACATGACCTTTACTGATGCACATAGCAGGAAAAGGATTTTTCAGTTACTCTTTTTACAAGTTCAGTATCTTTCACGGCCTTTATTACTGTTGTTTCAATTAATTTGTTCCCCTATATGAATTTTACTTGCACCTCTACAATCATCACTTCTAAATCTTCAGAACATGTTCCATGAAACAAAATCACAAAACCTCTCCTGCAATAATAAATTTCTCTTCTCACAAGATGACTATCACACTAAATCACAGAACAGTTTGGGCTGGAGGGACATTAAGGTTCATCCAGTTCCAATCACCTGCCACTGGCAGGGACACCTTCCACTAGACCAGGTTGCTCCAAGCCCCTGTGTCCAACCTGGCCTGGAACACTGCTAGGGATAGGGCAGACACAGCTTCTCTGGGCACTCTGTGCCAGTGCCTCAGCACCCTCAGTGTAAAGAGCTTCCTAATAGCTCATCCAAATCTACCCTCTTTCAGCTTGAAGCCATTCCCCCTTGTCCTATCACTAAAATACAGATGTACAGTTAACACTGGACAGGGCGTATCACTCCTTTATACACTTTTTTCCAGATTTTTTTCTTAACACTGTTCATCAGCTTCTTCTGCTGGAGACATAGAAGTTAAACAAAAAGTAAGGCAAGTTCTCACCTCAGGGTCTTTTGGATTCTGGTCTACAAGCATATCCAAAACAGGCTGTAGATCACGTACTTCATGAGGAAACAGTGGGAGGAAAACTTTGTATCCTCTCACCTGTAACAGAAGGTTTCAAAATTTAATAAACCATTTGGCATTGTCAAGTGCTGAGGAAAATTAAAATACCCTTTAAGGAGCTTCTTGTATATGATCCTCATGTAGTATGAATGTAGTTTATGAATTAAGGTCGTAAATACCTTGAGATTTTTGCACTTTACAAACTTATTAAGAATTAAGATTGCTAATACTTTAACTTAAAACAAGGGGCCTCTAGGAGACCGTCTAGTCCAGCTCTCCTGCCAAATTGTGGTCACCCACCGCAGGCTGCCCAGAACCATGTCCAGTAGGGTATTCAGGATCTCTAGGGATGGACATAGCCAACTTCCCTAAACAATCCACTGCAGTGTTCAATCCTCACAGTCAAAACATGTTTTCTCATACTCAGAAGGGAATTCCGCAATCCATCTAATTCTTCATCATACTTTACCATTCCCTTTAACATTATGATTCTGGTTTTGTCACTCAATATCTTAATGTCTGCAATTTTTAATTGGTTTTTTTTGCATGTATACCTTGATTTTTACCACTGTGGATCATTAAACAACATAAACTATCCAGAAAATGATTTAAAAAAAAAAAAAAAGATAACTACTCTTTCACAGTACAGCTTAAAACATTTTGTTGCATTGCTTAGTCAATTATTTATTTTACTATTTTTGAAGGCGTAGGGTTTTTTTATTTAAGTAACAAATAATATATTGAGAACTTACATATTTCAGCTACATTTGGGGTTTTTTACCTTTGTAATGATGTAAAGAAATTTAAAAGCCAGGTGAATGAGTGGGGGAGGAGATCCGTTGTCCCGGACTATATCCAACAACAAAGTCATCATCCACTCTAATGAAAGGGGAAGGGAAGAAGTGAGACTACATGCAGTTAGCTTACAGTTTCTCATACTTCTAATAATAAAGAGAGAGGTAGTAGTATTGTAAGTAACATAAACTACAGCAATCTTGTAAAGCGAATATGGGCCTTCTAGTTTAACAGATTTTCAAGTATATACACAAAAAATGTTTAAAGATGACATTCGTACCTAAGTGACGATCCAACAAGTGTGGTTGCTCCTGGTACTTGTCCATTATACCTGAAAAGGAAGATATCTGTAATAAACTAGTCAAATTAAAGGCTTTTACAGGCATGAATTGCAAGATACATCCCAATTCTATCCAGCTTTAGCTTAAGATTTCTGTATCCTTGAGCTAGGTGCTGCCACCACCTGTAAGTGAGGTCAAAAAGTAAGACCACCACAAAGAAGTAACTGTAAAAATACAGTGTGCCCTTCCACAGGGCAATCACTTACCTACACTGAACTATGAAGTCCCTTTAGGAGTCTCTCAAATTACTGTGACCAAAGCTCACAGCACTCACTCAGTTTGTTGCTGCCCTTCACTGCAGAGCTCCTTGTGGCTCTCCTTTCCTAAGCACCACTTACCAGCACACCATTTCTGATGGAACTCTGCAACCAGAGGACAACATTGAACCACTATAGACTGCAGCTGCTCCAGATGTACCAGCTTTACGCTGGACTCCTACCCACATAGTGACCAGAACACTGCTTTAGCCCTTTCTGCCCTGCTCTTCACATCCTCTTCATTAACATACGGAATCCCACTTACTTTAACACACTGTTCTGTTTGTTGGCAGGTCAAATTACTGATTGTCTTTAAAAACACAGACCAATATATTTCAACATCAAGAATTGGAGTAGCATGACTCTTTTCTAACCCTGAGGGTAATACAACCATGAGGAAATTCTCCCTGGACATACTGGACTTCACCACAAGGCTATCTCTCCTCCCATGCCTGGAACCCATTTAAAGATATAGCTCCACCACTGAGGATCTGTACTGAAACAGGGTATGGACACCACAAAAGTCTTATCTCTTTCTTTTGAGCTACCTCGCTACAGCAGAAGGAAAGCCAACACTTTGCATGTGAAGATGCACTTCACAATCCTCAGAGCTAGTTTTTCATTTTGAAATAGAATAGAGGAAATTATTCAGCAAAGAACAAAGAATCCTTGATAAATTTTAACCTGGACCAATACAAACTGTAGCTATTACTAGCGGTGTTCCTCAAAACTTTTCACATTACTTTATCTTGCTGCCAGTAATATGTTATCTTCCTTTTGGGAACTGACTTGAGAGAAGACAACCTGAATACTGAAAAAAACCCCAAGAAGAGCTTGCCACAGTTTTTAGGAAAAAAAAGGCATTTCAATTTACAAGTAGAATCAACAAAAAGCAACTACAGAAATGAGAGATGGATTTCAGAAGAGATCATCAACTGATCCAGTATTGCACTGGAGATTGCCTGGGTCATATATATCTGGTCAGAAAATAGCTTTTCAATTAGAAAACTAAAATACTTTCTTAATCTCTCCTTTTCCCGCATTTATGTTTCTCACAGCTTTGGTCCCTACCCCTTTTCTCCACTTGTCACATCAACACTTAGATTTAAGTTATAACTCATCTTCAACACTGCTACACTTGACAAGTGGATGACACCGCACAAGCACTTTCAATGGTATCCTTGTGCAATTCCAACTGGATACCACAGTGCTGCCTTCTATCAAGAGGGAAGCCTGAGCTTCCTAATCATCAATAACTTCCTGTTGTAATTAAAGATACCTTGTTCTGGGTTCAGCTGTAGCAGTTATTTTTCTCCTTCATAGTAGCTGGTGGAGTGCTGTGGTTTTGACTTTAGTCTGAGAACAACGCTGGTAACACACCAATGGTTTAGTTGTTGCTAAGTAATGCTTACCCTGATCAAGGACTTTTCAGTCTCCTGCTCTGCCAGGGAGGAGGGGCACAGGAAGCCAGGAGGGAGCAGAGACAGGACACCTGACCCAAACTGGCCAAAGGGGTGTTCCATACCACAGCACGTCATGGCCAGTATATAAACTGGGGGGAATTACCCGGAAGACCCAGATCACTGCTCAGGTCAGGCTGGGTATCGGTCGGCGGGTGGTGAACGGTTGTATCCTCTCCTCTTGTTATTTCCCTTATCATTATTATCATTGGTGGTAGCAGTAGTGGTTTGTATCATAGCTTAGTTACTGGACTGCTCTTATCTCAACCCATGGGAGTTACATTCTTTTGATTCTCCTCCCCATCCCTCTCGGAGCGAGGGGAGGAAAAAAAGGGGAGTGAGCAAGCAGCTGCGTGGTTCTGAGTTACCGGCTGGGCTTAAACCACAATATAACTTAAGATGCAAATGACAGAACTAGTGAATACAAGAAATTCTATCAACACTCCAAACAACAGCTCTCAAGCAGATGTGGAATTTAACAGCAAATTCCCTATCCTTCAAAATCATTTTCCCAAATCACAGTCCAGCAATCTAAAATAAAACCCTAAATCTAAATGCTGAAGAGAATGAACTGGAAAAAAAATTCTTCAAATGTTATTATTTAAAAAAAAAAAAAAAAAAAAAAGGGAATATAAAAGTTCCTAATTTTTCCTACAAAATCATGGTTGCAGGTTGAATGCTCTAACTGTTGTGGTTTAAGCCCAGCTCAGCACCACACAGCCATTCGTTCACCTCCATCTCCCCTTCCCCCTGCCAAGGTGGGATGGGGAGGGGAATTGAAACAATGTAAACCCCACAGCCTGAGGTAAGAACAGCCCAATAACTAAAGTATAATACTAATAAAAATGATAAGAGGAATAACAAGGGGAGAGAATATAAAACTAAAAGGGGAAAAGGAAAGAAAAATAATAAACACAAGTGATGCACAATACAATTGCTCAGCACCTGCTGACTGATACCCAGCCTGACCCAAGCAGCGATCAGTCCCTTCCAGGTAACTCCCTCCATTTTATACCCTGGCCATGAGATGGCATACCCCTTTGGCTAGTTTGGGTCTAGTTTGTCCTGTCTCTGCTCCCTCCTGGCTTCTTCTGCCCTCCTCACTGACACAGCATGAGACTGAAAAGTGCTTGATGAGGGTAAGCACAACTGAGCAATAACTAAAACATCAGTGCGTTACCAGCCTTATTCTCAGAACAAAGCCAAAACACAGCACTGTACACCTGCTAGAAAGGACAAAAATAACTGTTAGAGCTGAACCCAGGACACTTCCAAACTTCTAACAGTCCACAAAACAAAACGAGTAACACATGTTTTTTGTAAATGCTTCAGAGACCTGAGTTAAAATCCTCTGTAAGTGACGATTCCTGCCTTATCTGCATACAGATTATTCCTTAAGCTTCAACACTATATCCCACACATTTAGCCTCTCACCATATTTGGGACAGTTTGCCCAAATGAGGGCGAATTATCAAAGGATCAAATGATAACTTACAACACTAAATATTATAACCAAGTATTGAACAACATATACAGTACCTATCAGTTTTAAGTATACTAACACTGAATTTAATGAGCAATGATGTGCATGTAGAAAGTTCATAAATACAATTTAAGCACACAGAGACAGTACACATGATATGGAAGACAGAGAGGCACAGCAAGGTGATGATGATGGCCTTTCAGACACAGATTTCTTCAGTAACAGCTTCTCTATCCCATCAAAGTCAGTCATTCCACCTGTGATACTGACCAGTCAACACAAATATGGATGTTCTTGCTACTTCTTTCTGTTCATCATTAACCTTCTCGGAACAATCAGTTACGTCAACCAAGTACAATACTACTGAGTAACTTCTGCAGGGTCAGATTTCCAAATTTAGGATTTTCTGGTTTATCGTTTGCCTACCTAGTCTCTTTTTGTCCAAAATGCAGACACTGCATCAATATTTTGACTGCAAATTTTTTGGTTTTTTGCAATTTCACCACTTTTGCAGAAGTACCTGCAAAATGTTAGTGCACTTAACTTGTAAATATAAGAAACTTGGAATTAACTTCTGCAAATCACCTGGTCAGAATACTGGATCCAATACACAGATGTGCATCATAACAGGCTAATTACCAAAGGCCCTGCTACATGTACCTAATTACACACTTCTATGTTCAGCTGAGGTCTAGAAGCAGAATCACTTTCATGATATGGCACAAAAGCTCAGTTATTAAGTCAGATCCAAGTTGCCCTCTCTCAGAAATAATTACATGATCTGTATGGATTCAGCTGCCCTTCTTATTTCCTATGAAATATAAAGTAAAAATATTAAATTATCACTTTCAAGCACAAAACGTATGCATTTTTAACAAGTGATTAGGTACAAAAATGGCTTTGACAGACATAAAAACTTTAATTACTTTATTGCCTGCATTTGAATGGAAAACTGGAAGCTCAACATGGGTCAGAATTCAGATTTCTTAAATCTGAAACCTAAGTTTTTATTTACAGTAGTTAAATTGTGTGTAATAATGGAATACACATCTGGAACACAAAATGAGTAAGAAATAAACCTAAACTACGTGTTGATAAAGTTCCAGCATTACCACTAACCCAAAATTAGTATTTCGGTCCTTTTTGGGTACTAAATTCCTTGAACTAGTAGGGGACATGTTCCCTTCGGATGACGCGCTTACCTACAAATTTTTCCACGATCGTTTCCCGAGACGCCAGGTCCCCGAAGGCTCCCTTCAGGTTACCGATGAGCCCCCTGACCTCCTGGCTCTCTGTGAAGCTCTCCAGAATGCTTCTCGTGGTGATGACACCCGTCTCCTGATTCTTGCCTTCTTCTGGCTCCGACCCCACTCCATCCATCTCGCCCAAAGCCATGTCCGCTGCCGGCCGTCACCGCTGCCTCCCACTGCTGGGCAGAGCAAGAGCCGGTCACTGCACCAGAGCCCACCCCTCCCCTCAGCCGTCCCTCCATCCCTCAGGCGA
>NW_009912369.1:0-249 GCF_000696875.1 Nestor notabilis
GGATGTGGGATGTGGGACGTGGGACATGGGACATGGGATGTGAGATGTGGGATATGGGATGTGTGATATGGAATGTGGGATATGGGACATGGAACATGGGATGTGGGATGTGGGATATGGGATATGGAATACGGGATATGGGATGTGGGACATGGAATGTGGGATATGGGATGTGGGATGTGGGACATGGAACATGGGATGTGGGATATGGGATGTGGGATATGGGATATGGGATGTGGGATATGGAAT
>NW_009912369.1:282-1044 GCF_000696875.1 Nestor notabilis
TGTGGGATGTGGGATATGGGATATGGGACATGGAACATGGGATGTGGGATGTGGGACATGGAACATGGGATCTGGGATGTGGGACGTGGGATATGGGACGTGGAATATGGGATATGGGACGTGGGATGTGGGATATGGGGTATGGGACATGGGATACGGGGTATGGGCATGTGGGATACGGAATATGGAATGTGGGATATGGGACATGGAACATGGGATGTGGGATATGGAATGTGGGATATGGGACATGGAATATGGGATGTGGGATATGGGGTGTGGGATGTGGGATATGGGATATGGGACATGGAACATGGGATGTGGGATGCACATGGGATACGGGGTATGGGCATGTGGGATACGGAATATGGAATGTGGGATATGGGACATGGAACATGGGATGTGGAATATGGGATGTGGGATATGGGATATGGGACATAGGGTGTGGGATGTGGGATATGAGATGTGGGATGTGGGATATGGGATATTGGGTATGTGACGGAGATATGGGATATGAGGTATGGAATATGGGACATGGGATATGGGGTGTGGGGACATGGCGGGACATGGGGTGCAGAGGGGTAGATGGGGACACTCTGCCCCCCCATGTCGGGGTGTCCCCGGTGCCATGTCCCGTGTCCCAGCGAGTTCCGGTTCACGGCCGAGGTCCCGCTGTGGCTGGATTACCACGGGAAGCGCGTGTCCATGGAGCAGGTGAGGGGGGGCCATGGGGGGGCACCCCAATGTGTCCCCATGGAGCGGGGG
>NW_009912370.1:0-28767 GCF_000696875.1 Nestor notabilis
GACACCACAACAAAAACCCCACCAAAAAAAAGTGGCCACTCAGTCTAATTGTTACAAGCTTCATGAAACCAATGATGTGAGCAGGGCACATGCACTCAGCCAAGTGTCATAGCTTCTGATTCATGCTGCCAGCACTGCTCACACTCTCATAGAGAAACAAAACCATGCTGAACTGGTAACAAGCCCAAGCCAGAAGATGCATCATTATTACACAGACTCTGTCTCTACTAGTGATATCACAGGTACCACAAAACAGGTCCAGAGCAGTGGAGATAGAAATCCCCAGCTATGGAAATAGGTCTCTGCACAGCAGGTCTCTGTTCAGAGACACCTGAACAATCCCAACATTGGTTCTCCAAAAAACAACACTGTGGAAAGACTGGCCTATGATTAAGTTAATGAAAAATGCTACCCATATGGGGCTTGAAGTCTTGCTTCTTCTGGAACAGGTACTTTTGATTTAATACACTGGTGTGTGCCTCAATCCACACAAGCATCACAGACTGAAGCCTTCTCCCTGAGGCTGGTATCAACATCCATTAGATAAACAAGAAATGTCTTCCTGTTTTCCTTTCATGCCATGCTGGAAGGCTATTTCTATAGCAGTCAAGTGGTTAGAGTGTGTATGTCAAAGGAGTTGACACATCTTGAATTTCTCAGCTAAGGAAGAAAGACAATTCACCCAAAATTTCCATTTCAAACCGGACCAACCAAACTAGGGCTTTTGGCTAAGGACTCCACACTCCTTCTCTGAAGCCATGTCACCATACAAGCTTCCTCGGATGAGAAAGAACATTTGTACCAAGGAGTCCATCAGACTATGTGTTAGAACTGGGCTCTGGCCTCCACTTCCAGAGTGGCTCAGACCATTGTTCATTGAATAAATACTGAACAACAGCAAAAACAACCCAACAATTACCTTGAAAGGTCTGTTTTCCAATTATATATCTTTATCATCTTTCCAAGAGGATGCTCAATCTTCCCTGAGAAAAAGTTTAATAAACCTGTGAAATCTACCTTGAGAAATCAACAGGAACTAATTGCTAATAAAATAATCTTCTGTTAAAGAAATAATGTCATACCCAAGGGAACAAACCACTTGGGCATGGCATTTATGGGCTTTTTGCAAAAAATTAGTCCTTTCAGACATTCAGGAAATTATCTCCCACATATTACAGCAGCACACTGCTGACCTGTCTCCTGCAGCTTATGATCACCAAGAACCACATGCAACACTTAACACTTCAGAACAGCGTTCAGATTATGCAATAACATCAGGACTCCTGTAATCAGCAAACAGAAATATGGTCCCTTCCACTACGTTACATTCTCCAAGGACTAGACAATGAAAGATGCTGGCAGCTGCTGAAAGGAGAAAAGCTCAATGAATTATACAAGCTGCATTAAAGCAGCTATCACATTAGCTCTGCAAACAAGGGACAAAGGTTTTGATGTGGGAAACAGAATCTTAAAACTCATTATTATCACAAAGTCTAATATATAGAGAGGTCAGGAGTATTCACCATCACCAGCCTCTTGCTACATTAACTCTGCAGGTGAACCCTCCGCATTTGAAATCCTGGTATTTCCCACTTGCTAATAGGTTCCTACCAAACTCAAACATCAGCTACATGAAAGGAAGAAACAACTCCAAGTAAAGCAAAGACCAAGAAAAAATGTTACATATTATCTGCGACCCTTTCATCCATTCATGTTGGTTATTTAAAAATATATTTCACCTGTTCCTTTCATACCTATCTTTGAGAAAATTATTTTAAAAAATGCTTTTGCCAGTGTAGCTATGTGGCAACGGCTGATAGGAAACCTAGTTTCCTAACATAACAGAATTTCACAGGCATCGTGTTATCATCTTGTTTATAAATGCCACTGGATACAGGCCATATAATTCAGATTTTAATTAATGTCTAATTAGAGACAGGGGCCTTCTCTTGGAGACTCCACATAATCTCTAGGTATCTCTAAGGTGGTTATCACATCCTTTACAACAACTGTTTTGCACAAATTGGAGTGATCCTTCTTCACTTTTAATGCTCCACCTTGGCTTTTACAAATACACCACTCGCATTAATTGCAACAGATAAGTATGGTCAGAAGTGGCCTAAAAAAAAATCAAGTTTCTTTAAATTATATTGAAAAAATTGGGTTGGGTTTCTGTTTTTTTCCCCATAAATTCAAATAATATTTATGATTCCATTTATTGAAAACTGGGGTTTCAAAGTTTTATAAACTTCCACTTTTTCAAATATATAAAGATATGACTACATTTGAAGGATGGGCCTTTGTCAACTGCACAAAACAGGAACTTCTTAAAAGTTTACAGATATTTTGGTGAAGGAATTCCCCCAGTACTTCTGTTTAAATTCATATATATATATATGTATATATGAACATTATATGTGTGAAGTGGCGGTGGGCCAGTGTCAACCTTAGGAAGCTCAACCAAGCCAAGTGCAAAGTCCTACACCTGGGTCGGCACAACCCCAGGCACAGCTACAGGTTGGGTGGAAAAGAGATTAAGAGCAGCCCTATGGAGAAGGACTCAGGGGTGCTGGTCGATGAGAAACTGAACATGAGCTGGCAGTGTGCACCTGCAGCCCAGAAAGCCAACCATACCCTGGCCTGCATCAAAAGAAGCATGACCAGCAGGTCAAAGGAGGTGATCCTGTCCCTCTGCTCTCATGAGACCTCACGTGGAGTGTTGCGTACAGTTCTGGTGTCCTCAACATAAAAAGGACATGGAGCTGTTGGAGCAAGTCCAAAGGAGGGCCACAAGGATGATAAGAGGACTGGAGCACCTCCTGTATGAAGACAGGCTGAGAAAGCTGCGGCTGTTCAGCCTGGAGAAGACTGCGTGGAGACCTCAGAGCAGCCTTTCACTATACGAAGGGGGCCTATAAGGATGTTGGGGAGGGACTCTTCATTAGGGACTGTAGTAGTAAGACAAGGGGTAATGGGTTTAAACTTAAACAGGGGAAGTTTAAAGAAGTTCTTCACAGTGAGGGTGGTGAGGCACTGGAATGGGTTGCCCAAGGAAGCTGCAAATGCTCCATCCCTGGCAGTGTTCAAGGCCAGGTTGGACAGAGCCTTGGGAGACATGGTTTAGTGTGAGGTGTCCCTGCCCACATCAGGGGAGTTGGAACTACATGATCTTAAGGTCTTTTCCAAGCCTAACTATTCTATGATTCTATGATATATATTGAGATATAAATATATCTCTCTCAATCAGATGAACTTCCTTAAAACTCACCTTCTCCCTTACACAAACATATTTTTCATTAGCCCCAGCCTACAAAACTCAGTGCTGAACAGGTAGAAAAAGAGAAGAGCAATTTAGATTGTTCTGGGACTCGAGGGAACACAAGACCGTGAGACGTAACCCTGGGACTTTAAATTGCATAGTAGCACTGCAGCTGCCAATCAGCCTTAAACACCAGATGGATATTTCTCAATTCACATTAAGAAGGGATCCACTGCGTGACACTGATTAGACTGATGTGTTTTGCTGACATTGCCAGAAACATTTATTTTTAATATAATGGAATAAGTAGCTGAGACAAATTTAAGTTTGACCTTGATAAAAACCATTACACAACAGATAGGCTCAGTATGCAGGGATACATACAGGGAAATGAAAGCAGTCCACCTGTCAACCAAAATATTCAGCCATGTGAATCAACATGATTTACCCTTATCAAACCACATTCAGGATTGGGCCCCATGAATGTTCCAGATTGGCTAGATTATGCTATTTCAGCATCCTTTTTGCCTTCTACCTTTCCCTCTTCTCCAAAATAAAAGAAAACATGAGTGAGATCTTTGCTGGAATTTGTATATTTATTATCTAAGTGTATGGATACAGCATAGTGTACCTGAAACTAAGAAATATGCTGTCTTTGCTTTTCAGAGTGGCTGCATCAAGCCTCAAGAAACAGAATTGATACAACCCAGACACACAAATCACTTTCAAGTAGACAGTCAATCCTATTTCTCTATCCCTTTATTTCCAAGAACCTAAATGATTCTCCTCTTCTTTGACCAAGGATACAGTCTGGCTTGGCAAAAGCACTCTTACACAGCAGAACAACGTACATGGGTATTTTTCAATCCAAATTGCTCTAAGAGTTATGTATGCTTGATACGATTTGTTTCAAATGATAGACAGTATTTTTGTCATGAGGAGCCTTATCAATACACAAGTAGACTTCAGAACCAGTTGCATATCATACAAAATCCACCATGCTTGAACAGCCAACTTCAAAGAAACCATCAAGCAGCATTTCAGAGGTTACAAACCTCATCAGCGCTGCAAGGATTTGTAAACCACTTCCATAAGCCAGGGTCAACACCAGCTCTAGTCCAAATTCCCCCAGCAACACCTGGGCAGGTTTTTCCTTTTACATACTGAGGTGTCTCCAGTTATTACAGTGCTGTTGCACCACTGCTTCTACACAGCACTCAAAAGTCACAGCTCAACTATAGCTAATAGTACGCAATTTGAACGTGTCTCCATTTTGTATTTAAACTTGCTTGCACAGGTCTTCCATAAAAATCCCCTTATATCCTCACCCTATCTCACTCTACCATATGCATCTTCTCTCCCCCACAGAAGCAAATAGCAAATTTGTCATTTTAATAAACCTGAATAACAAGTTATTTTTCCTGAATATCAAACATAACCTTTCCTCTTCCCCAAAATTCAACCTGAGACCCATTTTCAAGAATAATTTATAACCCAGGCAATATCAGCACATTAAATTCTCAGCAGAACAGCTCTCACACCTGAGAGCACTGCAGCCCCCTTGGTTTTTGGTCCTAGGGCATGAATACTGGAGAGAGAACCCAGAGACAGAATCTCCTGCCTTACCTTCCTTATCTTCACAAACTTTGCAATTCTTTCAGTGTAACCACTGCCCAAGGCTTCTGTAAGTAAGTGTCCTTTTCCATTTTTTTTCCCAGACCCTTTACCAGCCTCCCCCCCTCCAGACATAAAAAACCAACACTATTTCCAGATCCTAAGACACCCTTAGTTCAGATAGCTCTCTCACCCCCAAAACTGTATATTTTATCTAAATACCATTAAGCTTCTACCACTCACCCTGATCATGCTGTATTTCCAATTATCCATTCTTCCCACATTAAATCCCAGAAGCTAATTGAGCTAGCTTGCTCTACTGCAGTAGTACGTATTTCTAGATTATGGGACTGTTAGAAGAAATCACTGCTTTCTGCAGTGTTTTTCTCAGAATGTGCAGTGCCTCCTCACCCCAGCACTCCAGCCATATACTTGGGGTTTTCTGGCAGGAGAAGGGGCAAATAAACTAGTTGCAGGCATAATCCCAGTACCCATGTGTTTTATAATTGTGTGACCCCCAGTACCTGCATGTTTTGTAATGGTGGGGGAGGCTCACAGCCCCTTTGAGCCAGCACCTCTTTCAAGAATAGTGAGGAGTTTCTGCAGATCTTTAGATGTCTGGGTAATGTTTAGCCACAAATCAGCAGATGAACGGTGGTTGTTGGATCTCAGTTCTAAACCGAGTACTTAAATACTTCATAAATCTCACATTAGTGTCTGGGACTTGCAGGGAGGACGCAGTGATGGAGTTTATAAAGTTATAATCACGGCTATCAGACAAAGCTTCACAGAAAATGATAGATAAGTTCAGGCTCACCAGCCAGTGGGGCTTCTAAAGTTAAAAAACAAAAACAAAAACAAAACCAAAACAAACCAAAACAAACAAAAAAAACCCCAAAAACAAAACCAAAACAAACAGATCTGGGAATTCTATTAATATATGGTTAAAAAAAAAACCCAAACCTATTCTAAGTTCAGGTAACCTTCCGGTAGTGTTACTTAACTCACTGCCTTTCTGGCCTTGTTTTTCTCACCCCAAGAAGAACATTTTTAAATAACCTGTCAAAGTTACACGTCATCAGGAAGGGGTATCATGGTTCTGAAAATTTGAAAAGCAGCAGGTTGCTGGAACCCCGGGTTAAAGACTGGTTTTCCACTATCATTTCTGACATCACTTTTTCTTACTGCCAATTGCTATTTACAACTAATTATTTTTACACCACAGTCTGTGAGATGCAGAGACCAGGGATGGACATCTCAAATTAACAGTTGGAAACACTGTTTTCTTATTCTTGTATTTTTTCTGAGGTTTTTTATACATGCTATTTCTGTGCCAGCTGCACTCATTCTGACCATATTCTGTACAGTTTTCTTAAAATTTCTTTTACCTGATACTAAATTAGCATTTATCTGAGTATTTTGAGTTTCATACTTATTGACAAGTTAAAGTTTACAAATAAATACAAATATTATAACAGCTTATGTATGTATTACTGCTGCAGTAAAATAGACCATTACTTTTAAAAATTATTTCAGGTAAATATACTGAAAAATAGTGCAACAGAGTAAATCAATCAACAGCACAAGTTTGAGCGTCAATATGATAATAAACTAAGCTTTTCCAGGGACATTATTGATACATTTCAGTTGTCTACAAAGGACACGTGCCTGTGGCTGACCCAGAGATCTAATTCTTTTTTCCAATATTCATTTTTCCTTTTGCTCCTTTCTTTTGCCATGGTTATGGTGAACAATGATATGGGTCATTGTTTTCTGTTTTGTTTTTTTTTCCATATACTTTGTATTTTTCCAGAAGAACAGCTAATATCATACACAAATTAGAACATAGTGAATAGGTCTATAATGCGACATCATAACTTTGTATTGTATTTGCATATTAATGGCACTGATGGGAAGAACAAATTGAAAGCAGTTATTAGAACATGTAAGCTGAATTTTCTTGCATAAGCCATTTTCATATCATGTCACTGTAAAAAAAATTGTGATGAATGTTCCCCCTGAAGCTGACAAGTTAGAAGGGCTTGTACTAAGGGAATAATAACTCCAAGATTCATAAAAACGGTAATTACTTTATCAACCTTCTAGTCACATTGCAGATACAGATACTGAATCACTCCAAAATTACACTGACATAAAAATTAGACTTTATGTTGATATTACACTTCTTACCTGAGATTTCCTTTTAAAAAACAGTGGGTCAAATATATTATTAATTATCTTGAAACCAAAAAAACAGGTTTATGTCATATATCTTTAAACACCACGGTAAGGCTGGATGGAATAGTGAGAAAAAGGAGTTGACATGAGGAGGAAAGGATTCAAGTTTAAAGATGACATTACCAAAGAGTAAGATACTATATATTTGGTCTACGGATTGCAAAGCTTAAGCAGTTGACAGCTCATTATAAAACACCATCCTCCTGGACAGCCTCCCAGGAAGGACACCAGAGACAAAAGTACACCATGAACCAAATCATCATAAAATAATGGAGTTTGATTCATTAGTATAAGAGCTTATGTGGCCAAGCCCCAATCCAGGAATACCTCCCCTGTCCCATATCCCTCTTGGCTTCATCTGTTCCACACCAACTGTGAATGAAAACTGGTCCAAACAAATCCTAAACCCACATTTCATTTTTCATATGAAACAGCCCAAAATACAACTCTGAAGGTACAGAAATTACGAGAAATAACTACATAAATTGATATGTCTGTAACTAGTATGCATGTATTGATACATATAAAAAAAATTATATTATTGTCTCCAGAACGTCTCTGGAACCTACAGAGAAGGCAGCTGAGAACAGTGCTATCTCTGTAAAGAAGACAAAATACTAATTATGATCACATAGTTTATCACTGAGCAAGGTGAGGATCCCTGCACTCAGTCACCAAGCCTCGTTTAACTGTAAAACATCTGCAAAGTGGCATAGTCCTGCTGACACCTTTGCCTTTACATGCCAATTTACTCCTCGGCCAAGAGAGCAGTGTGGCCCCTCACTGCAGGCAGCAGTGCCGCTGACTCCATTTCTAGCACTTAACTCTCCTCAGGTGATCAATAAGGACAGCAAGCATTTCCATGGGACTTCGGATACTAGAAGATGGTAGAGTGCTTTGCTACCATCATGCTGAGCTGTACAGCACTCGGGTCCTTTCCAAAGACCTAATAGTTAGTGCTTTGCAGTGTTCAATGTCTTCATCGGCATCTCCGTGAGATAAACAATATTACCATCGAGGACAGGCAGTAAAAGCACTTAATTTGCTTTCTTAGAGTTGAGCGAGTAAGTAGCATTTGTGCTGTCTTTCAGTAACACAGTGCAACTATAGAAAAGAGGTGCTTGTTACTTTTTTCTTATTACTTGTTGCTCACTACAGGCTGTTGAAGCAACCTGGAGGGTTAATAACGTCACTAGGCTGGAAATGAATGGATGGTGTTCTCCCCCTTTTTTTTTTTTTTATCTTTTATTATTTATTTTAACGTGCAGTTTGTCTCATCCAGAAAACCAGAGTTTACCTTTTTCTAAATTATTAGGTTTATGTGCTAATAAAACACAGCTTTAGAGACTGGAAGATTCATGGTTCTCAAAGCATCAGTCAATTCTCCCTCAGAATCATTGGGCCTTGAAGCCCCCTATCTGAGGAGGAGAGAGTGGGATTAAATGTACTTCAGTGCATAATGTCCATTGAAATGCATGGGATTATAAATGTACAGGATTAGAAATTTCTTGGATTAGAAATGTATAAAATTAGAAATGTAAATAAAATTACAATTTTTTAAAGGCTACTTACAAGACTCAGGCAGAAAACCATCCTCAAAATACTGCTGCAATTTTTCTGTCTTAGGTATAAAGTTACCTTGCTTGTTCTCTCTGTGTGAGCTTGAACTACTTTTTTTTAAACCATTCCTCACATTATTTTAATTTCTAATCACTCCTTATATCAGGTCATAAATATGTCTGGACATTTTAGCTCTTTAAGAAGAGTGTTTTGCACATGGAAATCTCACTACAGAGTGACTGTACCCTCCTTGTGAGCTTCCAGGCTCAATGTAGACTGAAAAGAGGCAATAGCTCAGCCTTTGTTCCAGTTCAGTCCTTGACCTTCCTGTTTACAGCGCTAATGGAGACAGCAGTTACTCAAGAGTCAAGACGGCGTTTTTGAGATGTGAATAATCACACAAGAAAATAGACTGAAACAGTCAGGGCATTCACATCGCTTGCCTAACCCAGCTATTAGCTAGTTATGATGTTCAGCCACTACTACCGATCCATATAGGAATAGAGAAAGTGATGTATAGGAAATATAATTCATGTCCCATTACCAACTCTAAGACACATTATTTCCTTCTAAAGCCCAAGTTTTTCAATGACATCCTTCTAAAAAGACACTCTTTCATGTCGCTTTTATCATTCTGGCCTTGTTCTAGTGGGAATTTCAATTCTGTCTTTTGAGATACGCAAATGATGCAAAATTTCACTCTTGCTGCACAAAGATCCAAAGAGCAAAACTCCAGCTCGTGATGTGAACTGTCTCCCGGGCACAACGTGTGCTCCTGGTCACAATGCCCAGGCTGCCCATTCACTGCTGCAGTGTCCCTGCAGCACCAGTTGTACTGCCAAGAAACTGCAGTAGAGGAAGGTTTGATATATTAGATAGATATCATATACAAACTTTAGAGAACTGATTTTGCAGAGCTGTAAACTACCCTGTTCGACAATATAGTCTTTACAAGTGGAAAAATGCAACATTCAAGTCATCAACTGTCTCTTGTTTTGTTTGGCAATCGAAGTCATAGATTACAATCCTGGAGATTTGAATACACCTCTTCAACAGTCCCTTTAATGCTACTTGAGTAGGCATAAAAAACTCTCTGCTGAATCACTGTGGCCTGGATGTCCTTAATTATACTGGAATAAGATGAAGATTTCCCAAAAGATGGCTATGACTCAAATGCACTCAGGTTTTCCCAGCTAATGGGGTCATAACCTCTAAAAACACCAGGTTCACAGGTACCATGCCCCAAGGGCTGTGCCCTTTAGCATAGTGCACTCAACAGAGTTGTAATTATAACACTTAAAACTATTAAGATGACTAAAACTATTCATTAAGGAAAAACTGCAAGTATAAAATACTGTACAGACAGAATATTTTCTGCCAGAGCTCATGGTTTTAAGCTTCCTAATTCATAACATACATGTCTTATACCTGTACTTTGCACCTGGCTCTTACAAGACTGATTATATTTTGTATCCTGGTGCCAACAACACACAGGAAAAGAGAAGAATATCTGAGATTATCAAGGCTGTGTTACTCCAAATTTCTGATGCCACAGTTCTTACTATTCTTTATTATAGCTCTGAAAAGCAAGATCCTTGATTAGTGGAGGACTTTGTGGGGTTCTATGCAATGATTGGAGCATAAAAAGCATAATTATTTTTCCTACTTCATTTTTTGGAACTTTGATCAATAAGTAGCAATCTTTCCTACAAACCTCAGAAACTACTCCTCTGTATGTTGGTGGAATCACAGCCCCTTCTAACTTGAGCCACAGTCTTAATAAATTCAGTCATCTGTTCTTCCAAGTCTCACTGAATGTGGAGAAAAGCCTTAGTTTAATTGATCACTCTGGGAAATGCCAGAGTGAAACATGTACAGCATATACAGTAATCATTTCCTTACAACATCACACAATTAAGAACTACTATTTACAGTGTCCTGAATTTCACAGATGAAGAGAGGAACATCATCTGTCTACTGCAGTTCTTAACAGGACTGTGAGATGCTTAGAAAACTTTTAAATAATTTCTATTAAAAAAAAGAGCTTCTGCTTCACCCTTTATTTCCTGTAATTTCAATGTATATAATTTTCAGATTAAGTTTATGTAAAGAAATGTGATATCTATCCACCTGACTTTCTAAGCAGAGCTATAGCCATGAAAGTTTACTGGAAATCATGTGGTTAAAGCACTGCACTACATGCAGAAAAGGTAGCAAGTAAGGTCAAACTTGCAAGCAAATTCACATGATAAGAAAGAATTGCTTTGATGACTTTTAAAACATCATAGTCATACTATATTGGGTCATCTACAGTAGCTTGAATCTTTTTTTTTAAGTTATAGTAAATTGAAAAATCCGATTTCTTGGATGAAATATTTTTATTTTCAAGTCAAATTTGAGTTTGATGGAAATATACTCACAGGATTTGCAAAGTAAGCCAAGTCTGTAAAGCAATTAAGAAATTTTGATGTAGGTAGCTGGAATAGTGTCACACATGTGATCTCCAAGTCTCCAACACAAAGTTTCCCAGCAAAGTATGAAGGAGGGGAGCTTTGGCATTTAGCATATCTGGTAGATAAATTCTGTTCTGGTGGAATCAATGTATTTAGTTGCTAAACCTACATGAGAAAGATTTAAACGTGTATTTTGAATAATTTAAAACTCCCTAAAAGCCATTTCTGATCAGAGGAGGTTGAAAGAAAATAATGTTTCAAACTGTTAAGTAATATTCAACGATTCACCTATTTTTCCTGTCAATTAATAGTATTAGCTGCTACAGAAATGCTAATTTAAGCAAATAATAGTGATTACACCAGTAATTTGGAGGGGTCTGAACAAATGAATTCTTGCACCTATTTGGGTGAGCCAGATCCAGGAGTGACATGTGATCTGGACAGCCCATTCTGCTCACAAGACAAAGATAACACACGTGGATTATTTGTTGCAGAATACACTTTGGGAAGGCCATCAGTACATTGCACTGTGAATACATCAGCATGTAAAATTTCATATAACTGTTTTAAATCAGCAATCTGTAAACTAAATGGGTGATCTAACATTTTGTCCTCTGTGTCTGTTGGCTGCTCTTTGAAGACTTCTGGATGTCAGCATACAACCAGCATAATCAGACTTTTTCCTGAGAACAAAAGTGTTTTTCCTCTGTCTCCTTCTGGTTAGAATGTGAGTATCAGACCAGGGATTCAGTGTTATTTTATTGTCTGGCAGCTTTAAAATAGAATTGAGATATTACATATCTGTTTTCTTGATAGCCTTTGCAAAAATTCATCTTCGACAGTGTATGAAGCTGCATTTCCCTTGGATCTCTCACCATGAAGTGCTCTGACCTTTCTCTGCACCAGTGTCTCTGCCCAATGCCTTGAAAGGAGGCCATGGCACAGCATCCTGCAGCTCAGCCTGCGGGGTGCTCGAGGCCAGACCTGCAGGGAAAAATACCTTGTAGGTTTAGGACCCTCCCCACAGAACTGGGGGTGGAATGTTAAAATAGAGAGCAACAGAGATGGGCTAGGAAAAATTTAAACAGCAGGCTATTTCTGGGTGAAGTGAACTGGAAAGAGCTTTTGTTTCTGTAACAGTTGGCAGAGTCACAGCTTGCTGGCAGAGAAACACCAGAGCAGGAGATGAGATTTCAGATGGAGGCAAAGCTCACACAGAACTCATGTTTTCTACAAAAGGAAGAGGGGTAAAGGGAATCATCCTCCAAAGAGACCTTAGCATACATCACTCCTGTGGGTTTGCCATGTACTGTTTACTCTGAAATAATACTGTCTCATTTTCTGTATTATGTTAGGAAGGTGTAAAAATTAGTCAAGAATCAGGAGTACTACTGGACTACACCCCAGTTGCTACCATCTCCTCTGGTTTACATGTAGCTGAAGTCCAGTACATACATCACGTCACAACACCACAGCTCCATGCACACACACATTATGCAATGGCATGTTAGAGGCAAAACCCCCCAATTTCAAACACAGTATCATTTTCCTTCGATGGGCTACCAAAGGACAAAGCAGTTTTAAATACATCTTTCATGCCATCAAAGAAATCTTCATCTCTTTAGTCATTTGCTGGGACAAAAAATATCTACATATTTCTTGACGGGAGCTTTTCTGCTCTTTTACGGTATCTGTAATAACAATTACTTCTGAAAGTTCAGAGAAATGAAAA
Source organism: Nestor notabilis (assembly GCF_000696875.1). Lineage (NCBI taxonomy): Eukaryota > Metazoa > Chordata > Aves > Psittaciformes > Psittacidae > Nestor > Nestor notabilis. The sequence continues at coordinate 12,857 of NW_009912370.1, forward strand.
CTTAGCTGAGTTTGTGGCAGGTATGACATACACACCTTTTACAATGGGATCAGCACAGGCTCTTCAGTGCTCTTTACCCTTAAAATTGTTTTAAACTGGCTTGCTGGGACCAAACTGATTTCCCCCAAACTGTGCCTCCAGTTCTGTTGTAGCTTTGGAGATGAGATACATGGCAAACATTATAAAATACCTGCTGTGTCCACAGGCTTTCTGGATGGCTTGGAGCCAACTTCACTGGTAGAAACCCCACCTCTTAAGGGCTTCCTTAGGTATCGGATTTTGATTACTGAAAAATCATTCCCACACTGTGCATACATGTTCTGCATAAGAAATTGTTGGGGGGACAGAAAGGTGTGCACACCCCCCTGCACCTCCCTGTGCCCAACTACTCGTAAGAGGGGGAGACTTTCACGGAGGAGGCTGGGATATTTGGGAAATTGTGGCTTCCAATTCCTGGCAGTGTTCAAGTCCAGGTTGGACAGGGCTTGGGTCAACCTGGTCTACTGCAAAGTGTCCCTGGCTGTGGCAGGAGAGTTGGAATTAGATGATCTTTAAGGTCCCTTCCAACCTAAACCATTCTGTGATTCTGCGGTATCTGTCACACCTTCATCACTCCCCAAGGTACCCAGGGAAGGGAAGCTCACATGCAAAGGCCACCAATATGTGGACTTAGCCTTAAATTGCCTGTCACACTGCATACGTACTGTAACAATTACTGGCATCTCTTGACATGAAACTGTCATATGCTGATGTTCATTGCTGCAGAAGGACTTCCTTAAGTTCCCCTTAAATTTTCTTTAAGGAAGAATATTACACTTTCCTTTTTAATATCCTGATTCTAGATGCATCTCACACAAGTTTGGTTGGTTGGGTGGGTTTTTAAACTACCTGCACTTTCTCTTTACTTTCCAGTTATACAACTACTCCCAAGCCCTCTCATTCTTTGCACGGAGACACTTGCACCAATAATGGGTGCAAAATGAGCTCTGATCTGATACATATTTGTGACAAATCTGCAAAGGAAGATTTTCTTATTAAACGGCAGCTTTATTTGATGACCTGGAGGGTATGGCAGCATGCAAGTAATTTCCCTACCAACCACACCTACTAGCACACAGGATAAAGGCAATGGCTCTCCTCACAGAAAATTCACTAACGGTCAGGAAAGTATGAGAAGTACAAGTAATTGTACCAGTAAGAAACTAAACTACTTATACAATGTCACCAACAACTTTAAAAATTAGAAAACTTGAATCAATAACTAACACCAGAAGAAACAATAAGAGAATAACGATGCTACACCTGAGTGAAGCTGGTCACTAACAGCCTCACAGAAATGTTAGCAGAAATTGTGTATGCACAGCTACAAAAAGTATGAGATCACTTACTGTGGATAAGTAGATGATGGATGATTTTTTTGTTGTTTTAAGACCACTAAATAGTGCTAAGTATTGAAATGCCTACTAAAAACACCGAAATAATAAACTAAAAGTGAGATTCCAAGGAGCATTTATGCTACCCTTAGATATTGCACATAAGAAACAAAAGGCTACTGAAAGATGTGACTAATGCCTGTAACCTTGGAAAAAAGAACTTATTAACAAGTAGAAGTAATAAGTAATATTAAAAAAAAAAAAAAATCAGATCCTGGATCAGTCTTCTAAGTTTTGACGTAAGGTGCAAAAAACTTAACTCTCATAAGCATCATTAAATAGAAAGTTGAAATTATTTTAAATACAAGCTTTTAAAGATGTGGCTTCAACACAGTTTTAATTTTTATTTATTATACTGCTAGTAGCTGGTGACAATGTTCAAGACTCTCTAAACATAATCGCCCCATCACAATATGGGGAATGATTAAGGAGAATTTCTGCTTGTTTGGTTTTATTTCCAAGTAAAAGCACAGAAATACATGAGAAATGGACCTCATTGGAAGCACAGGGCACCTGAACAGATTGTGATTGTCTACCATGATTTCATCTAGCACTGAGATAGCCTGTAATGAAAGGAAGCTTCACTAAACAAGAGGCAACATATTTGGATACTTTTTTGTTAAAAGTTGGCAAAGCAAAAGCTTCGTTATCATCTGTAGTGAAAAGCTCTGTCCTGTGATGATATGATCTCTGTCTAGATAGAGAAAAAGTAAACTATGATCCATCAGGACATTCAGCTTTTTCTCCTCAAGCAAACTATAAAAATGGCAGCAAGGCATTTCAAACAGAGGGACTTCATCTGATGAAGTAGCTTTTCTATTTTGCTGGAACCAAATATGACTTGGGGATGCAGGGCAGGTACGTTTGTTCTGGCAGCCTTTTAATGGAGTCTCTTCTCTGGCAAAGAGGAAGCTCTTGTGTGTGACAGTGTCATGGTTTAATCCAGCAGGCAGCTAACCACCACACAGCTGCTTGCTCACTCCCCCCTGCAGTGGCATGGGGGATTGAACTGGGAAAAATAAAGTAAATTATACAAAACAAGGGATGCACAATGTAATTGCTCACCAGCTGCTGACCAATACTCAGCCAGTTCCCAAGCAGTGGTCGCCGGCCAGCTTTGCCCCCAGTTTCTATACTGAGCATGATACTACGGTCTGGAATATCCCTTTAGTCAGTTGGGGTCAGCTGGTGGGGTGGGGTGAGAAGCTGGAAAGCCTCACTTAGTGTAAGTACTGCTCAGCAATAACTAAAACATCAGTGTGTTATCAACATTACTCTCATCCTAAGTCCAAAACACGGCACTGTACCAGCTAGTAGAAAGAAAATTAACTCTATCCCAGACAAAATCAGGACAGACAGTAATGTAGATTTATGGCAAATAAGGTGATAAAAAGAAAAAGACATTAAGACTAAACTGATGGGTTAAGGTATTCAATGACATCAGGTGCCTGTTTCGTGGTTCAAGGAAGTCAATGGAAAAACTCCCACTGCCCTCGCTTACAGATCAATCAGCAAGTTTGAAAACAAGGCAAAATTAAAACTTAGAAAGAAAAAACCCTAGTGCTAGATAAGTACCAGAAAAGTAACTATTTTATAAATATCCAGATTGTTAAAACAATTTCTTTTGACTGCATTCCTGTCCCTTTGTGTTGCCTTGGTTTCAATATTCTAGGAAATTTGTTTAATGTAAGCATAATCACTGAAGCAGTGAATTTAAAATTAATATCCCTTAATATTAATAGAATATCATTAGGACATGAACTTTAAGTTTATAATCATGTTTATGCAAAAATAATTATTTTTTCACTCTTATATTTACCTCTTGATAATAATCTCATCCTAATAATACAGTCTGTTAGATCAATAGAAGTTCTTTCTTTGACTTCACTGGGCACAGGAACAGACATTTAATCAGAGAATACAACATACTACATGATCCCATGCATCCAAGTGAAGCTGCTCATGTTTCAAGTATCAATCTACAAAAACACTCTTCTATTTTGTCCTTTGCAAAAATTCCCTGCAAAAAGACTATAGAGTAATGAATACTAATGAGAAAACTTGTACAGCAGAAATTAAAGATGATGCAGTTACAGATACAGATTCTCATATTTTCTGTTAGCGTACAAGGAAATATCCAAGTTAGTAACAGAAAAATACAGCTTGCTTCACAAAAATGAAACTGTGGTTTTCACCAGAGTATCAGCTAAAAAATATCCTTCATTTAGCCACAAGCAAAGTATCACGGTCACAAAAGTGAAGTTGAAAAGAATATACTTTTCCACCAGCATACAGACTAGCCAGAAAACAAGGTGTATCACACTGTGCAAGCATTACCATCAAATGAGCCCTCTCAGCTAAGCCCTTCTCCATTTGAATCACATTTTGCAACCAGCGTCCCTCAGAAGAAGCATTTCCATCGCTCCTTTTTAACCACAACAGCTCAATCCTGAGCTGTTCCAGCACTTCATGATCTAATAATAGGCATCAGCTTTTAAATGGAAACTTTATAACTGTGAACTGAGACACTGATTAGGAGTAGAGAAAATAGGTTGAAGTTTCAGATTTCTCTCCTACAGGGCTCGTGCATCTTTGCAAAACTCTGCCCCACCATCAGAGCTCTAATGCAGATCCACTGCACAGGCTGCATGTACTTGAAATAGTGCAAAAAATACCCAAAACAATCTCTGGTGAAGTAGATGCTACAGTAGCTGCTTTTTCTACTGAACTGCTTTTTCTTTATAGAATGGCAATGTCAAGTCCTTTGAAACCAAAAAGCCTAAATTGTGCACCACCCTCTGAGCTTTTTCATAGATAGGAAAGTTTCTAAGTCAAAAGAGAGCAATCTTATCTGTTCTCCATCTGATACTTCAGTATGATTGCAAAGTTTGGGGTTTTTTGTGGTTTTGTTTTGTTGGTTTGTTTTTTTTTTTCCCCTTAGGAAACACATACAGCACACTAACTGTGAGTTCCAACACCGTTATTTTACCAAGACATTGGTTAATCTTTGTAGACTTAACTGGGGTAAAGATAGGAAAGTAAATTAAAAAAACAAGTAAAGATAGATAGGAAAGTAAATGAAATAGGAAGGTACTGGGATGCCTAATGGTGCTCATGATCCCACTGTTAAGAGTTGTACCAATTTACTTTTTGAGGTTTTGTCCCAGGTCTTATCCAACAGCCCTATTTGACAAATGGGGAGGGTAACACCAGGCAAGAGCACAACTGCAGCACTGCAAGACCACACAAGTGCTAGCTAAATTAGAATGGAAAAGCCATCCTTTTTTCATTCACCTTTCCCCCCAACAACAGTGCATACCTTTGTCATTGAAAAATCCAGCTGAGAACACCTAAAATTGCTACCTGTTCCTTTTAGCTGACCGTGAAGCTGAAATTTCTTACAGGGATGCTGATGGACATTTACCCAGTGGGAATGAGCAGTTCCCCTGAGTGCACTGCAACATGAAATATTTTTCCCCTTTTCTTTGCAAATGTCAATGGCAAATTAAATATTTGGGATTAACATGTGCCACTTTAACTTATTCCATGTAACCTTCATACAGTCTTCAGCATCAGCAAAACTTGGATGTTGATACTTAAGTACTTCGTGCAGCAAATCATAGGACACAAATATAAAGTTTCTCATATTCCTCATAGCAATGATATTTGGAGTGGCAGAGTATTTTTTGTCCTTCTTCATTAGGCTTTTGAGTTCAATCCTGCCATTAATCAGTTCACTAAACTCCGAGAGACTTCAATGCCAGTTCATATATAGCTCACTGGAAAAGTGGGATTTATTAACACACTGCTGAAGCTCACTGACTACTGCTGCTACCTTATCGATCAGATCCTGTGAAATGGCATGTCTACCCAGGGACATTATGGATATAAACAAGAAAGGGCCATCAGACAAACTTTGTAAAGATACCAGACTGATATATTTACAAATTTCATATTGCTTCTTATTTTCCTGGTGCTGTGTGTGGGGAAACAGAGGTACTAACAATACAGGAGGGAAATCATCTCTAAAAAGTGAATATAAAATGAATTTACAGAAACTAAGTGGCGTTTACCCTAGGCAAGAAAAGATTTTATGTGCCTTAGCAGCAGTGCCTTTCAAGGTATGAATTCTTCACAATAGAATTACTTGGCTTTGTTTCTTTAGGTCTTTTTCCTCACATATTTAACCTTTTCAGCCAATCTAGCCTTGCAAATTTTTTTTCTGCTAAAAAATCCCAGTCAACACAGGCCTGGGATCTACCTAACCATCCTAGGATCTAGAAACCAAGTTTGCTTTCCCATTTGACAAGAATTTTTTTACGGTGAGGGTGGTGAGGCACTGGAACAGGTTGCCCGAGGAAGTTGTGGCTGCCCCATCCCTGGCAGTGTTCAAGGCCAGGCTGGACAGAACCTTGGGCTACATGGTCTAGTGCGAGTCATCCCTGCCCATGGCATGGGGTATTGGAACTAGATGATCTTAAGGCCTTCTCCAATCCAAACCATTCTATGATTCTATGCCTGGGCTCAGGGATTCAGGTGGACGTTAATCAAAGGCACATTGCCCTTTGCTTGATCTGAACAATCAGCTCAGAAAATTTCTCATTATGGCTTTTGTAAGAAGGAATAATAGCCTGTCTTCTTGTGAGCAAACACAATTTGAAAGAACAAAATTAATGGTCGTTTCTCTTAAATTTTTCCTCCTACTTATGTGATAGGTTATATACGAGGTGTAATTACAATAATGTCAAAGTTGCTGTTGAAAGAGTTAATCCACTAGGAACAATTCCCACTGGGAAAAAAAAATAATAATCTATGGTATGCAGATGAACTGTTTGCTTGGTAGCTCTTCTGTGATCAGAATGAAACTAAGCTGAACTGCTGAAACAATAAAAGTAAATTGTTACTTGGGGTTTGCAAGCCTCAATTAAATATTATGTAGTAAACAACATTCTGGATTTTAATTAGGATAAAACAACAGAAAAAGGAGTTACCAACCATTTGTGTTTATCTCATAGTAACCTTCAAATACTTCTTACAAGATAATATATAACAAAGAGTTTTAGTTTAGAAAAACACACAAAAGAAAACTCAAGTTTTACCTTCATCAGCATCAAAAAGTCATCTTAATATATATTTCCCCTCCTGAAAAGTTTATTTAAAACTTTAAATTAGATAAATGTGGGTATTGATGGTGGTTTTCTCATCCCAGCATTTCAATTACTTTTAAGAAAGCAAAGCATTTTGAAAATAATTTGATCAAGTTGTTGCACTTGCTTTAATAAGATGGAATAGCCATCTAATTATCCAGCCAAACAAAAATGAATGCTAACTGGGGGGTAACTAATTTTAAAAGGCAGGAACCAGGATGGAAAATCATGCCTCATTTTGCATTGTTTCCGGTAGGTATAATAATGCAACGCAATACTGTACTTTCATTATCCATTTGGGGTTTTTTGTAATGCTGTGCACTTTAATAACAGAGTTGAATTCCTTGCTAGTTACCAGATTCCAGTATGTCTTTTGCAATGGAGGTAAAGAAGATTTCTACAGAAACTGAAGACACAATCCACACTTTCATCCTTGACCAGTCTATCCCAGCTCTGCAACTGGGTTCCTATAGCAAACTGCAGCTCTCCTTTCATGCCAGAGTGCAGGCAGCATGCGAGAAATGTGCAAACTAACATGCATTACTATGGCTTAAAGGAGAGTAAAATGTCTTGGGTCACCTAATTACTTCCACAGGAACAGCGACACATACATCACATGCACATCCACGGGGCCACAGAAGCGTTGCCTGACTGGCAGTGGTGGGGCACTTAAGAGCACTAAGTGCTGCATTACTCATGGATGCCACCAGATCTGTGCTCCCCCACCCCAATCATTATTTTTAAAGGGATTGTCTGAGAACAGCTGAAGGAAAAAGAATGTTGCCTGTGTCTAACAAAAGGGTGAACCCTTGTCATCTCAAGGAACATGCCATGTGTGAGCTCTCTGAAAAAAGGCCATGGCTGCAAGCAGCTTTGCTTTTGAGGCAGCCCCTGAGGTGGCTGATAGCTGATGGCTGAAGGTCTATCAACAAGGTGCCAGTCACATCTATGAGGATAGCTGAAGCAGCAAAGCATCCAGGATCTTCTGTTTCACATGGGAGCTGTGGCAGTAGGAGATGGTATACAAACCTCTCCCCTATCTTCAGCAGGCTTAAGAACATCACCTTCACAAAAAAAACCTGTTTCTATATGGGGACTGTTCAAGTGTCAATTAACATCAACAAGACTGTCTTCGAAACGCTGAAATTTTATCCTTCTTACAAATTTTGTCCCATTACTTAGCAACAAGACATTAGATTAGATGTTAGGAAGAAATTCTTCCCTGAGTGTGGTGAAGCACTAGAACAGGTTGCCCAGAGAAGCTGTGGATGCTCCATTCCTGAAAGTGTTCACAGCCAGGTTGGATGGGACTTTGAGTAACCTGGTCTAGTGGAAGGTGTTCCTGCCCATGGCAGGGGGTTGGAACTTAGGTGACTTTTAATGTCTCTTCCAACCCAAACTATTCTATGATTCTGAGATTCTATGAAGACAGCACATTTTCACTGGTCACAAAATTTCTGGTCTAAAAATAAGAAGTTAAGCTAGTGAAGAAATAGCAATGACATTTCTAGTGGCTGACATTTCTGTACAGCATAGTGATCTATTAATTTTCCAGTACACACATAACACTATTTATTTCAAGCAACAAATTGAACTCAACCTGAACATTAAAAAACTTGGCATAAAGGTTTGGATCTCTCCTTTTTTAGAGACTTTACACTACAATCTCTAAAGCAAATTAGCAGGCTCCATTTTTGTGTGGCTTGCTCAGAAGAAGAGGTGAGAACCTCAATGGTCTGACCCTGCACGGCCTTGGAGCAACAGTCACAACTGACGTATACTCTCCTGTATAGCAGCAGAATTCATATATTTTTACTAAGTTTTGTATTCCCAAAAATGTGTCCAGAAATGCTCCCTCCATCCACTTCCCCCCGCCCCCATTTCTCTCTCTCTACTTTTTAGCGTGCTGTTGAAACACCTGCATCCACACCTGGAATAAGGCACTTGCTAGGGTGCTCTCAGACCTCTGCCATACGAGGAGCTTGGGAAGGGATCACACTTGTATGTGTGTGTCCACAGCTTCTGCTGCAGCTTCTTTAAGTGAGGATTCCCTAAATCAGTTTTTAATTCCCCTTTATTAAACAGCCAGTGCCTTAAGAAATGTCATTATAGCAAACCTCTGCTACCAGGTAATTTTCACCAACCCAACACCTTGATAGGGAGAATTTGGGTAGGGGAAAAAAAGAAAAATTCTTTTCTTTTTTTTTCCACTAGCAGTCTGGAACGGAAGAAATTCTTTTCCCACAAGAAAATCATTGAATGGCCTGCACACAGCAGGCCAAAGGCCAAGTCAGATTTCCAATGTGATCTCCAGCTTTTCCTCAGCCAAAACTCACCAACTCCAACAAGCCAAGCCAATCCTACAGTCAAGCCTTCAGCTGATGGCAGTCCTCTTGGCTCTCTTTTCATTCCCTATCTCTTACCTGCTCCTTTCCCTCTTACCTCCCAGTCTCCTTGCTAGCTTTTTTCCCCTGCTTAGAGAAAGACACATACCTAAAATAGGGTTCTTATCCCTCTTTTAGAGATCTCAGCAGAGACAAAGACCTTGGTCATCTCCAAGACCTCACCAGTTTTGTTCTGCATTACCCAGAGGAGAACCACTGAAGGTCAAAAGGAAAAATTTCCACCACCTTTACATACATACGGCCTTCACTTCCTTATGATTGACAGCTTCCAGGTTCACAGAAGAAAGATTAACAGTTCTGTGATGTGGAACATCAAGCTAAATTCAACCTAATTAATTTAGAAGAAAATCCATCTTTTAATGCTTCAGTTGGTTGATTTTTTTTATCAGCATTACAATGCCCCACACAATATCCTTGTCTCTAAATTGGAGAGACATCAATTTCATAGGAGGACCACTCAGTGGATAAAGAACTGGCTGGATGGCCACACACAGAGTTGCGGTAAACAGCTCAATGTCCAGCTGGAGACCAGTAACGAGTGGTGTCCCTCAAAGGTCGGTGTTGGGACCTGTATTGTTAAATATCTTTGTTGGTGACATGGACAGTGGAACTGATGCACCCTCAGCAAGTTTGCCGACGACACCAAGCTGTGTGGCTCAGTTGATACGCTGGAGGGAAGGGATGCCATCCAGAGGGACCTGGACACGCTTGTGAGGTGGGCCAATACCAACCTCATGAAGTTTAACCAAGCCAAGTGCATGGTCCTGCACCTGGGTCGGCACAACCCCAGGCACAGCTACAGGCTGGACGGAGAAGAGATTCAGAGCAGCCCTGTGGAGAAGGACTTGCGAGTGGTGGTTGATGAGAAGCTTGATATGAGCCGCCTTCAGTGTGCGCTCGCAGCCCAGAAAGCCAACCGTACCCTGGGCTGCAGCAAAAGAAGCGTGACCAGCAGGTCAAAGGTGATCCTGCCCCTCTACTCTGCTCTCATGAGACCTCAGGTGGAGTGTTGGTGTCCTCAGCCTAAAAAGGACATGGAGCTGTTGGAACCTGTCCAGAGGAGGGCCACGAGGATGATAAGAGGACTGGTGCACCTCCCATGTGAAGACCAGGCTGAGAAAGTTGGGGCTGTTCAGCCTGGAGAAGAGAAGACATGAAGACCTCATAGCAGCCCTCCAGTATCTGAAGGGGGCCTACAAGGATGCTGGGGAGGGACTCTTCGTTAGGGACTCTAGTGGTAGGACAAGGGGTAATGGCTTTAAACTTAAACAGGGGAAGTTTAGATTAGATGTAAGGAAGAAGTTCTTTACAGTGAGGGTGGTGAGGCACTGGAATAGGTTGCCCAAGGAAGCTGTGAATGCTCCATCCCTGATAGTGTTCAGGGCCAGGTTGGACAGAGCCTTGGGAGACATGGTTTAGTGTGAGGTGTTCCTGTCCATGGCAGGGGGGTTAGAACTAGATGATCTTAAGGTCTTTTCCAACCCTAACTATTCTATGAGTCTATGATAATGTCCATAGCACAGCCAAATTCAGAAGTGACACTGGGGCTATTTCTTTCTCTCCTCTCATTCCCAGTTTCTCAACAGGTTTTTTTTGGCTAATGTGTATATAAGAGAAGTGAAGAAAACAGCAAGGGGAAATTAGGCAGCTCAAAATTACCTGGCAGTACACTACATTTCACATGCTCTGGAAGTCAGCTCTTTGCAAGTTCTCAGATTGTACTGAGCATTAGATGAAGAAAATCCAAGTTTGGATGATTTGGAGCTCTTCAGTTATTAAATTCTTATTTCAATATGTCACTTGAGGCGTGCTGTTTCGTGTGTAAATTATTTTCCTCCACCTGCATCCACCTCCAATGCCCCAGGGAGCCCCACACTGGCATTCAGCCAGCTACCAGCACCTCAAAGCTTCCTGCAAACGGACACACAGGTATCCCTGTGCCAACATGCAGGCAGAAAGCAATTGGTCATCTTCAAATGGAGGGGTTGAAGGGCCATATTTGACCAATCTCCCTAGCTATATTCCTTAATGGAAAGCTTATCTAAGTATACATAGATGCATATATGTGTGAGTGTATATTCTACTTATATAACGTCCACACAAAGAAGCTTAAGACGCTTTCTTATACTCATCCTCAGCCTCACTGCCTACATGTTCTTTCTGTAGATACATGTTTAGGGTACATTAGAGAATGTGGTGCGATGCATATAACTGAAACCTCCTCTGTTCACACTGTATTCATCTGGTCTAGGATGCCTCCGCTGCTGTAAATGCTAGTCTAAACAGAATTCTTTCGTAAGGTACCAGAAAGCTGAGATGTAGCAAGCCGCTATTAGCTGGCTAATGTCTTTTCTCCAGACTTCTTTGTTGCAGCCAAGCAGAAGCTCACAAAAAGACATGTCAGCCAAAACCTCCCTGTTCAGAGTCCTGGAAGGCTGCAAGTAATAGAGAATCCTCTGCTGAGCAGGATGCACAAACCTTGTTTATAGCAATGAAGAGGAAAGTAGGCAAGTTTCACATCAAATGCATATAAACACACTGCTAGATCAAACAATGTGTTGACAAAATCTAACCTATGAAAAATTAATGTTTAAGACAAATATTGTGACCTCATATGTGAAACACGAAGGTTGGGTGCCTATAGCCATTGAGAACCAGGAACAATGAGTTTGAATCTGGGAGAGTGCCAGTACGAATTTATAGGAAATCACTGAAAGCTCACAAGGCTGCACTTAGAAATTGACTTTCCTCCTCAGTCTCTCAGTAGATCTTGCAGTGACATGTTACAGCTGCTAAGTGAACAAAGAAGCCCTGAATATATGGTAAATCATACACAATAGCAAACATTAATTAGTTGATATTTGAACAGCGTACTGAGAGTGTAACAGCTGTAGAAGTGGGATTTGGGGAACATTCACTCAAATTTGACATCTCTGGTATTCCCAGTTCTCTTTTCAGCTCCCTGGTGCACTGAGACCTGGGATTTAACAATACACAATGCCTGATGTACTAGTTCCCGTGGCTGGGAGGTTGAGGTGGGCATGGCTGTGGCTTTCTTTTCCTTGTCACTGCTAGAAGTACTCATGCTTTCTGTGTGCAATAGACAGAGGATACACCTGTGAGGATACAGGTGATCTTTTACTGTTAAAAGTTTCGAGGCATGTATATTTTTATTCAATTTTTCTGAAAGGTCAGTACTATTCAGATCACTTATCAACAATACTTCCTTGGCTATGTATCATTCTTATACTGTGGCATCGGTTTTCCTGGTTCCACAGTCAGCTGCTAATAAAAGAGGATGACATGTATTAGAAGTAAAGAAAAATAGCTGTAATAATAGCACTCCAATCCTACTTACTTCTCTGTCTTAACCTCTTTCTTTCAACGGCTCCCACTCTGCAGTGCTCAGAAGAAAGTTACCATTGAATTATCTACCTGAAATCTATTCCCATCTATTGCTGCTTTGGTGCAGCAGTGTATGGGCAACAATAACAGGTAAGTATTCTCACATCCCTGCACCTCTTCCACCTCAAAGTATGGGTCTAGAGATAGAACCCGTTGCAGACAGATATCAGCTCTGTCTGACAGCTGGGCCTCCCAGGACCTCAGTGCTCGCCCACTGCCTCCCTGCTCAAGACAACCGGAGTTGTTCTGGGGAAGCAGTTCTACAAAATTCTCACTGATCATGAAAGGCAAATAAACTGAATCCCAGAAGCAAAGGCAAAAGCATCAATACAGTTTTCTCTAGCAGCCCATTGCTATTTATACAGGTGACTGTGAACATTCGCACATCAAAAAAGCGGTATTTTGGCATATCTTCCAGGAGCAATTGTCTCCCTAATGGATAGCACAGTAAATATGCTGTCCCTGATGAGGAAAAGATGCTCAAATCATTACAGCAGTAGTCTGTAATGAAAAGGATGCAGGTTCAGTTCCCTGTCAAATTTTCTGATACAAGATTTTTTAGAAATCTCACAGGTACCTTTGGATTTCAGTACAAGGATCTAGGTGGCTTTTAATGGCACAATTAAAATTTCTGTGCTTTTCTGAACTTCACAGAGGAATTATCAAGATTGATACATTAAAGAAAGAGGGGTTCATTAGGGAGCTGGCAGCATACAGCTTTGCTATCTAAAGTGGATGGAAATTGGAAACTGAGACTGGGTGAACAAAGCCTGTGACCTAAAACTGAACCAGTTCCACAAATGATTGGTTCAAGAAGGCAGAGGAATGGCTGTGGACTGCTCCCTTCATAAAGCACAGCAGCTATATAATTGTGGAGTTACACCTCTGTCCCCCAAGCGCCCTTTGAGAGTGGCCCAGAAAACTTCCCAGCACAGGACAGTTGGGTCTGTCTCTCTGCATGGCATGATGGCAGGGCTTCCCTCATTCTCGCTCTCTTTGCAGCAGTGGTGGGACAAATACATTCATCCTGTGTTTTTATGTGCAGGCAAGACAATTCCACGTATGTATATTTTAAAAGTATGTCTCATGCTGATCTTGCAGGTGGGGCATTTGCACTGCAATCTGTGCTATCTCATTTCTAAGATTAAGCAGTTAAATAGTCTTGGCCTGGATCTTCTTAATCACACTAACACCACTTTTACAATGATATGGGCTGAAAGGCTTAGTACTAAGGACTATTGCCCTCTTCCTTTATTACCAGCCAGTGCTGAGCCAGTTCATTTAATAGGAAAATCATCATAGGCTTCAGAAAGAATAAGGTCAAGGTTAGACTCCTGTTGACACGGAAATACTCAGGAAAGTCTATCAAGAAGTGTCCCAAGCACTAAAGTTCTCTGTATTACTCATTCATGTCTTAATGAAGGCACTGCAACAAGTCAGAATTTAGAGCTTGTCTTCCTGTTGAATTACAGTGCAGAAAATAAATAAGAATTAAGATCAATCAGAGTCATTTTGGCACTGAAAAAGTGACTGTACTACGTGTCCTTGCCAGTGCTCCCCTGTGTATCTGATGGGAATAGCTGCAAGGACTGGAGAAGCAGTAACTTTTGGAAAGTACTATATATGCTACACAGAAGCATCACATTAAGTAGACCATTTCCAATGAATCCCAAATGCTCATGTTCATTAGCTTTTTGTGAAACCAGAATACCATGCAAAATGTACATTGCACAGCATGACTTGTACTAGTGCCCTGAAAGGGGAAAGAAGTCAAACCACATCACCAGAGTAAACATTCACAGGAAAAAATAACCACTATCTTAGCAAAAGAAACGTTGTTCTGTGGAATTGCAATTGAACAGAACTGGGCAGATTATGACTTCTTTACACAAAAGCATGAAGCACATGTATTTTAAAATCAGCTACTGTTTGCTTTATAGACCTTTAAAACAGAAAATAATGTATTTTGCTATTACTTTAGATAAACAGTGCGCGACGAGTCTTCGTTCAGCATGGAATAAACAGCAAATGTATCAGTTACTGACTCAAAATCACAACCTTTATATATTACCTGCCTTTTATGTTTTTTTCTTTTTAACCTGAAAGATAGTGCCTTATATAAACAACATTCTCCGTAAGGGGCTACAGGAGCTGATTCTGAAAGAAGCAGATGGAATCTCAAAGGCTTTGTTTAGACGCAGGAACCCGGTAATAATTCCCAGTTTCTGCGATGGATGTGGCAGGATGAGGTCAAAAGGCAGCCTCCCCTGTTCCCCCCTCCATGCGTCCTCTGAGTTGAAGCTAAAGAAAACACTCAATGTGGCCCAAAAGACGTCCAACTTGGAAACCGGCTGGGAAAACTTGTTCTTTGGTAACAATGTTTAGGTATTTCTGCTTTTTACACAGACAAATCAACGTGTCAGACATTAAGGACTTCACAAACAACACTCTGAACCAGTAGAGAAATTGAGTTCACTAAATAGGATATGACAAATGTCATTGTTGACTGGAACAATTACTGGCTTTCCTTGTACCTTTATAAAAAATGCCATCTATCTTATAGCTAGGAGATGTACTTTTTGCCTTGTAGGTGAGCTGAACTGAAGAGTGGGTTTATATTGGAATATTCACTTGTTTTTACTACTGTGATCACTGTATAAACTTTGCACGTGGTGAGCATCGGGATTCTCTTGACTACCATGTGCTTATTGCTAGGGGTTTTTTTGTCCATTTTTATAAAAGTAAAAAATGAACAAAAATATTATCTAACTCACCAGAGAGTTATGAACTGTCACTGTTATTGATAACAACAGGAAATGAGATCTGCACCCATTCCCCTTGCTCAGCACTGATGTGGTAAAACCATAAAGCAACTGGAAAATGCAGAGCCTGTGTTTTTAAGTGCAAGGCAAGGGACCAATTTCAGTGCCATGCCACCCCAGTGTGACATCTCTCTGACTCCAATAATTTCAACTGAATCATAGTTCAGCGGTGAATCAGCCCCCTGCGGCAACTCCTTCATTTTCCAGTTCACCAAAGAACTTTGTCTGTGGCAGTTCAGCAGTATGTTTTTACATGTCTCTGACTTTAATAAAATGCTTCAGTGTCTGCTGAGCTGTGGTCCAGACGTATCACTATATAGTAAAGAAGATGTAAGTGATCTAGTTAATCAAATCTGAGGCCACAACCAGGATGCTACATTCGATGGACCATGGCCAGGGAAATGCTTCATAAGAAAGTTGACTTTGCAAAAGCACGTTTAAATTTGATTTTAGATAAGAAGTTATTCTTTTGTTGTGGAAATCTTTGACAAATTTAACTACAAAGATATTTTTATTAGCATTTTTGAAGGAGTTACGAATCTTTCCTAGCAGAAGCCCAGCACTGGGATTCTTTCTGAAGGGGAGATAGTGCTAACTGCATGGCCCACTGGCTTCTCCCACCTGGACACCTCAAGGTAACAGGATAGCCCCCTGTCCTATCACCAGCATAACAGGTCTGGAGCACATCCTGCACATTCC